>NW_021014635.1:0-33218 GCF_003676215.2 Rhopalosiphum maidis
TAAATATCGATTTTAAGGTGAAAAACTGCAATAAATGAACAAAGGTTGAGGCCAGCCGTAGTAATCAAAAAAAATATCGACTATTGGGTGTTTTTTTTTGCGCGTAGACCGTTTAAGGGACTCGTCCAACAATGCGTGTAAAGTTTTAGTGTCGAAAAATAAATCCTTCACCACGAAACCTGCAAAACATTATTTTTCAAAAAGTGGTTTTAGCGTACTTAGGTGGTTTAAAAATTTGGATTTTTGGCAGTTTTCTGGTATAGGAGAAGGTCCGACGACGGTCCCTTAACCAGGATTTCATGTTTTTAGAGTCATCGCGTGTAGGTTTCCGTCTTAAAAATACGTAAATATCGATTTTAAGTGAAAAACTGCAATAAATGAACAAAGTTTGAGGCCAGCCGTTGTAATAAAAAAAAATATCGACTATTGGGTGTTTTTTTGCGCGTAGACCGTTTAAGGGACTCGTCCAACAATGCGTGTAATTTTTAGTGTGGAAAATAAATCCTTCACCACGAAAACTTGCAAAACATTATTTTTCAAAAAGTGTTTTAGCGTACTTAGGTGGTTTAAATTTGGATTTTTGGCAGTTTTCTGGTATAGGAGAAGGTCCGACGGTCCCTTAACCAGGTTTTCATGTTTTTAGAGTCATCGCGTGTAGGCTTCCGTCTTAAAAATACGTAAATATCGATTTTAGGTGAAAAACTGCAAATAAATGAACAAAGGTTTAGGCCAGCCGTAAGTATAAAAAAAAAAATATCGACTATGGGTGTTTTTTTGGGCGTAAACCGTTCAAGGGGACTCGTCCAACAATGCTGTGTAAAGTTTTAGTGTGGAAAATAAATCCTTCACCACGAAAACTTGCAAAACATTATTTTTCAATAAAGTGGTTTTAGCGTACTTAGGTGGTTTAAATTTGGATTTTTGGCAGTTCTTCTGGTATAGGAGGAAGGTCCGACGGTCCCTTAACCAGGTTTTCACGTTTTAGAGTCATCGCGTGTAGGCTTTTCCGTCTTAAAAATACGTAATATCGATTTTAAGGTGAAAAACTGCAATAAATGAACAAAGGTTGAGGCCAGCCGTAGTATAAAAAAAAAATATCGACTATTGGGTGTATTTTTGCGCGTAGACCGTTTAAGGGACTCGTCCAACAATGCGTGTAAAGTTTTAGTGTCGAAAAATAAATCCTTCACCACGAAAACTTGCAAAACATTATTTTTCAAAAAGTGGTTTTAGCGTACTTAGGTGGTTTAAATTTGGATTTTTGGCAGTTTTCTGGTATAGGAAGAAGGTCCGACGGTCCCTTAACCAGGTTTTCATGTTTTAGAGTCATCGCGTGTAGGCTTCCGTCTTAAAAATACGTAAATATCGATTTTAAGGTGAAAAACTGCAATAAATGAACAAAGGTTGAGGCCAGCCGTAGTATAAAAAAAAATATCGACTATTGGGTGTTTTTTTGCGCGTAGACCGTTCAAGGGACTCGTCCAACAATGCGTGTAAAGTTTTAGTGTCGAAAAATAAATCCTTCACCACGAAAACTTGCAAAACATTATTTTTCAAAAAAGTGGTTTTAGCGTACTTAGGTGGTTTAAATTTGGATTTTTGGCAGTTTTCTGGTATAGGAAGAAGGTCCGACGGTCCCTTAACCAGATTTTCATGTTTTTAGAGTCATCGCGTGTAGGCATCCGTCTTAAAAATACGTAAATATCGATTTTAAGGTGAAAAACTGCAATAAATGAACAAAGGTTGAGGCCAGCCGTAGTATAAAAAAAAAATATCGACTATTGGGTGTATTTTTGCGCGTAGACCGTTTAAGGGACTCGTCCAACAATGCGTGTAAAGTTTTAGTGTCGAAAAATAAATCCTTCACCACGAAAACTTGCAAAACATTATTTTTCAAAAAAGTGGTTTTAGCGTACTTAGGTGGTTTAAATTTGGATTTTTGGCAGTTTTCTGGTATAGGAAGAAGGTCCGACGGTCCCTTAACCAGGTTTTCATGTTTTTAAAGTTATCGCGTGTAGGCTTCCGTCTTAAAAATACGTAAATATCGATTTTAAAGTGAAAAACTGCAATAAATGAACAAAGGTTGAGGCCAGACGTAGTATCAAAAAAAAATATCGACAATTGGGTGTTTTTTTGCGCGTAGACCGTTCAAGGGACTCGTCCAACAATGCGTGTAAAGTTTTAGTGTCGAAAAATAAATCCTTCACCACGAAAACTTGCAAAACATTATTTTTCAAAAAAGTGGTTTTAGCGTACTTAGGTGGTTTAAATTTGGATTTTTGGCAGTTTTCTGGTATAGGAAGAAGGTCCGACGGTCCCTTAACCAGGTTTTCACGTTTTTAGAGTCATCGCGTGTAGGCTTCCGTCTTAAAAATACGTAAATATCGATTTTAAGGTGAAAAACTGCAATAAATGAACAAAGGTTGAGGCCAGCCGTAGTAATAAAAAAAAATATCGACTATTGGGTGTTTTTTTGCGCGTAGACCGTTTAAGGGACTCGTCCAACAATGCGTGTAAAGTTTTAGTGTCGAAAAATAAATCCTTTACCACGAAAACTTGCAAAACATTATTTTTCAAAAAAGTGGTTTTAGCGTACTTAGGTGGTTTAAATTTGGATTTTTGGCAGTTTTCTGGTATAGGAAGAAGGTCCGACGGTCCCTTAACCAGATTTTCATGTTTTTAGAGTCATCGCGTGTAGGTTTCCGTCTTAAAAATACGTAAATATCGATTTTAAAGTGAAAAACTGCAATAAATGAACAAAGGTTGAGGCCAGCCGTTGTAATAAAAAAAAATATCGACTATTGAGTGTTTTTTTGCGCGTAGACCGTTTAAGGGACTCGTCCAACAATGCGTGTAAAGTTTTAGTGTGGAAAAATAAATCCTTCACCACGAAAACTTGCAAAACATTATTTTTCAAAAAAGTGGTTTTAGCGTACTTAGGTGGTTTAAATTTGGATTTTTGGCAGTTTTCTGGTATAGGAAGAAGGTCCGACGGTCCCTTAACCAGGTTTTCATGTTTTTAAAGTTATCGCGTGTAGGCTTCCGTCTTAAAAATACGTAAATATCGATTTTAAAGTGAAAAACTGCAATAAATGAACAAAGGTTGAGGCCAGACGTAGTATCAAAAAAAAATATCGACAATTGGGTGTTTTTTTGCGCGTAGACCGTTCAAGGGACTCGTCCAACAATGCGTGTAAAGTTTTAGTGTCGAAAAATAAATCCTTCACCACGAAAACTTGCAAAACATTATTTTTCAAAAAAGTGGTTTTAGCGTACTTAGGTGGTTTAAATTTGGATTTTTGGCAGTTTTCTGGTATAGGAAGAAGGTCCGACGGTCCCTTAACCAGGTTTTCACGTTTTTAGAGTCATCGCGTGTAGGCTTCCGTCTTAAAAATACGTAAATATCGATTTTAAGGTGAAAAACTGCAATAAATGAACAAAGGTTGAGGCCAGCCGTAGTAATAAAAAAAAATATCGACTATTGGGTGTTTTTTTGCGCGTAGACCGTTTAAGGGACTCGTCCAACAATGCGTGTAAAGTTTTAGTGTCGAAAAATAAATCCTTCACCACGAAAACTTGCAAAACATTATTTTTCAAAAAAGTGGTTTTAGCGTACTTAGGTGGTTTAAATTTGGATTTTTGGCAGTTTTCTGGTATAGGAAGAAGGTCCGACGGTCCCTTAACCAGATTTTCATGTTTTTAGAGTCATCGCGTGTAGGTTTCCGTCTTAAAAATACGTAAATATCGATTTTAAAGTGAAAAACTGCAATAAATGAACAAAGGTTGAGGCCAGCCGTTGTAATAAAAAAAAATATCGACTATTGAGTGTTTTTTTGCGCGTAGACCGTTTAAGGGACTCGTCCAACAATGCGTGTAAAGTTTTAGTGTGGAAAAATAAATCCTTCACCACGAAAACTTGCAAAACATTATTTTTCAAAAAAGTGGTTTTAGCGTACTTAGGTGGTTTAAATTTGGATTTTTTGCAGTTTTCTGGTATAGGGGAAGGTCCGACGGTCCCTTAACCAGGTTTTCATGTTTTTAGAGTCATCGCGTGTAGGCTTCCGTCTTAAAAATACGTAAATATCGATTTTAAAGTGAAAAACTGCAATAAATGAACAAAGGTTGAGGCCAGCCGTTGTAATAAAAAAAATATCGACTATTGAGTGTTTTTTTGCGCGTAGACCGTTTAAGGGACTCGTCCAACAATGCGTGTAAAGTTTTAGTGTGGAAAAATAAATCCTTCACCACGAAACTTGCAAAACATTATTTTTCAAAAAAGTGGTTTTAGCGTACTTAGGTGGTTTAAATTTGGATTTTTGGCAGTTTTCTGGTATAGGAAGAAGGTCCGACGGTCCCTTAACCAGGTTTTCACGTTTTTAGAGTCATCGCGTGTAGGCTTCCGTCTTAAAAATACGTAAATATCGATTTTAAGGTGAAAAACTGCAATAAATGAACAAAGGTTGAGGCCAGCCGTAGTAATAAAAAAAAATATCGACTATTGGGTGTTTTTTTGCGCGTAGACCGTTTAAGGGACTCGTCCAACAATGCGTGTAAAGTTTTAGTGTCGAAAAATAAATCCTTCACCACGAAAACTTGCAAAACATTATTTTTCAAAAAAGTGGTTTTAGCGTACTTAGGTGGTTTAAATTTGGATTTTTGGCAGTTTTCTGGTATAGGAAGAAGGTCCGACGGTCCCTTAACCAGATTTTCATGTTTTAAGAGTCATCGCGTGTAGGTTTCCGTCTTAAAAATACGTAAATATCGATTTTAAAGTGAAAAACTGCAATAAATGAACAAAGGTTGAGGCCAGCCGTTGTAATAAAAAAAAATATCGACTATTGAGTGTTTTTTTGCGCGTAGACCGTTTAAGGGACTCGTCCAACAATGCGTGTAAAGTTTTAGTGTGGAAAAATAAATCCTTCACCACCAAAACTTGCAAAACATTATTTTTCAAAAAAGTGGTTTTAGCGTACTTAGGTGGTTTAAATTTGGATTTTTTGCAGTTTTCTGGTATAGGGGGAAGGTCCGACGGTCCCTTAACCAGGTTTTCATGTTTTTAGAGTCATCGCGTGTAGGCTTCTGTCTTAAAAATACGTAAATATCGATTTTAAGGTGAAAAACTGCAATAAATGAACAAAGGTAGAGGCCAGTTGTAGTATAAAAAAAAAATATCGACTATTGGGTGTTTTTTTGGGCGTAAACCGTTCAAGGGACTCGTCCAACAATGCGTGTAAAGTTTTAGTGTGGAAAAATAAATCCTTCACCACGAAAACTTGCAAAACATTATTTTTCAAAAAAGTGGTTTTAGCGTACTTAGGTGGTTTAAATTTGGATTTTTTGCAGTTTTCTGGTATAGGGGGAAGGTCCGACGGTCCCTTAACCAGGTTTTCATGTTTTTAGAGTCATCGCGTGTAGGCTTCCGTCTTAAAAATACGTAAATATCGATTTTAAGGTGAAAAACTGCAATAAATGAACAAAGGTTGAGGCCAGCCGTAGTAATAAAAAAAAATATCGACTATTGGGTGTTTTTTTGCGCGTAGACCGTTTAAGGGACTCGTCCAACAATGCGTGTAAAGTTTTAGTGTCGAAAAATAAATCCTTCACCACGAAAACTTGCAAAACATTATTTTTCAAAAAAGTGGTTTTAGCGTACTTAGGTGGTTTAAATTTGGATTTTTTGCAGTTTTCTGGTATAGGGGGAAGGTCCGACGGTCCCTTAACCAGGTTTTCATGTTTTTAAAGTTATCGCGTGTAGGCTTCCGTCTTAAAAATACGTAAATATCGATTTTAAGGTGAAAAACTGCAATAAATGAACAAAGGTAGAGGCCAGTTGTAGTATAAAAAAAAAATATCGACTATTGGGTGTTTTTTTGGGCGTAAACCGTTCAAGGGACTCGTCCAACAATGCGTGTAAAGTTTTAGTGTGGAAAAATAAATCCTTCACCTCGAAAACTTGCAAAACATTATTTTTCAAAAAAGTGGTTTTAGCGTACTTAGGTGGTTTAAATTTGGATTTTTTGCAGTTTTCTGGTATAGGGGGAAGGTCCGACGGTCCCTTAACCAGGTTTTCATGTTTTTAGAGTCATCGCGTGTAGGCTTCCGTCTTAAAAATACGTAAATATCGATTTTAAGGTGAAAAACTGCAATAAATGAACAAAGGTAGAGGCCAGTTGTAGTAAAAAAAAAAAATATCGACTATTAGGTGTTTTTTTGGGCGTAAACCGTTCAAGGGACTCGTCCAACAATGCGTGTAAAGTTTTAGTGTGGAAAAATAAATCCTTCACCTCGAAAACTTGCAAAACATTATTTTTCAAAAAAGTGGTTTTAGCGTACTTAGGTGGTTTAAATTTGGATTTTGGCAGTTTTGTGGTATAGGAGGAAGGACCGACGGTCCCTTAACCAGGTTTTCACGTTTTGAGAGTCATCGCGTGTAGGCTTCCGTCTTAAAAATACGGAAATATCGATTTTAAGGTGAAAAACTGCAATAAATGAACAAAGGTTGAGGCCAGCCATAGTATAAAAAAAAATATTGACTATTGGGTGTTTTTTTGCGCGTAAACCGTTTAAGGGACTCGTCCAACAATGCGTGTAAAGTTTTAGTGTCGAAAAATAAATCCTTCACCATGAAAATTTGCAAAACATTATTTTTCAAAAAAGTGGTTATAGCGTACTTAGGTGGTTTAATTTGGATATTTGGCAGTTTTCTGGTATAGGAGGAAGGTCCGACGGTCCCTTAACCAGGTTTTCACGTTTTGAGAGTCATCGCGTGTAGGCTTCCGTCTTAAAAATACGGAAATGTCGATTTTAAGGTGAAAAACTGCAATAAATGAACAAAGGTTGAGGCCAGCCATAGTATAAAAAAAAAATATTGACTATTGGGTGTTTTTTTGCGCGTAAACCGTTTAAGGGACTCGTCCAACAATGCGTGTAATGTTTTAGTGTCGAAAAATAAATCCTTCACCACGAAAATTTGCAAAATATTATATTTCAAAAAAGTGGTTTTAGCGTACTTTGGTGGTTTAAATTTGGATATTTGGCAGTTTTCTGGTATAGGAGGAAGGTCCGACGGTCCCTTAACCAGGTTTTCATATATTTAGAGTCATTGCGTGTAGGCTTCCGTCTTAAAAATACGTAAATATCGATTTTAAGGTGAAAAACTGCAATAAATGAACAAAGGTTGAGGCCAGCCGTAGTATAAAAAAAAAATATCGACTATTGGGTGTTTTTTATCGCGTAAACCGTTTAAGGGACTCGTCCAACAAAGCGTGTAAAGTTTTAGTGTCGATAAATAAATCCTTCACCACGAAAATTTGCAAAACATTATTTTTCAAAAAAGTGGTTTTAGCGTACTTAGGTGGTTTAAATTTGGATATTTGGCAGTTTTCTGGTATAGGAGGAAGGTCCGACGGTCCCTTAAACAGGTTTTCACGTTTTAAGAGTCATCGCGTGTAGGCTTCCATCTTAAAAATACGTAAATATCGATTTTAAGGTGAAAAACTGCAATAAATGAACAAAGGTTGAGGCCAGCCCTAGTAATAAAAAAAAATATCGACTAATGGGTGTTTTTTTGCGCGTAGAACGTTTAAAGGACTCGTCCAACAATGCGCGTAAAGTTTTAGTGTGGAAAAATAAATCCTTCACCATGAAAATTTGCAAAACATTATTTTTCTAAAAAGTGGTTATAGCGTACTTAGGTGGTTTAATTTGGATATTTGGCAGTTTTCTGGTATAGGAGGAAGGTCCGACGGTCCCTTAACCAGGTTTTCACGTTTTTAGAGTCATTGCGTGTAGGCTTCCGTCTTAAAAATACGGAAATATCGATTTTAAGGTGAAAAACTGCAATAAATGAACAAAGGTTGAGGCCAGCCGTAGTATAAAAAAAAAATATCGACTATTGGGTGTTTTTTATCGCGTAAACCGTTTAAGGGACTCGTCCAACAAAGCGTGTATAGTTTTAGTGTCGAAAAATAAATCCTTCACCATGAAAATTTGCAAAACATTATTTTTCTAAAAAGTGGTTATAGCGTACTTAGGTGGTTTAATTTGGATATTTGGCAGTTTTCTGGTATAGGAGGAAGGTCCGACGGTCCCTTAACCAGGTTTTCACGTTTTTAGAGTCATTGCGTGTAGGCTTCCGTCTTAAAAATACGTAAATATCGATTTTAAGGTGAAAAACTGCAATAAATGAACAAAGGTTGAGGCCAGCCCTAGTAATAAAAAAAAATATCGACTAATGGGTGTTTTTTTGCGCGTAGAACGTTTAAAGGACTCGTCCAACAATGCGCGTAAAGTTTTAGTGTGGAAAAATAAATCCTTCACCATGAAAATTTGCAAAACATTATTTTTCTAAAAAGTGGTTATAGCGTACTTAGGTGGTTTAATTTGGATATTTGGCAGTTTTCTGGTATAGGAGGAAGGTCCGACGGTCCCTTAACCAGGTTTTCACGTTTTTAGAGTCATTGCGTGTAGGCTTCCGTCTTAAAAATACGTAAATATCGATTTTAAGGTGAAAAACTGCAATAAATGAACAAAGGTTGAGGCCAGCCGTAGTATAAAAAAAAATATCGACTATTGGGTGTTTTTTTGCGCGTAAACCGTTTAAGGGACTCGTCCAACAATGCGTGTAATGTTTTAGTGTCGAAAAATAAATCCTTCACCATGAAAATTTGCAAAACATTATTTTTCAAAAAAGTGGTTATAGCGTACTTAGGTGGTTCAATTTGGATATTTGGCAGTTTTCTGGTATAGGAGGAAGGTCCGACGGTCCCTTAACCAGGTTTTCACGTTTTGAGAGTCATCGCGTGTAGGCTTCCGTCTTAAAAATACGGAAATATCGATTTTAAGGTGAAAAACTGCAATAAATGAACAAAGGTTGAGGCCAGCCATAGTATAAAAAAAAAATATTGACTATTGGGTGTTTTTTTGCGCGTAAACCGTTTAAGGGACTCGTCCAACAATGCGTGTAAAGTTTTAGTGTCGAAAAATAAATCCTTCACCACGAAAATTTGCAAAATATTATTTTTCACAAAAGTGGTTTTAGCGTACTTAGGTGGTTTAAATTTGGATTTTTGGCAGTTTTCTGGTATAGGAGGAAGGTCCGACGGTCCCTTAACCAGGTTTTCACGTTTTTAGAGTCATTGCGTGTAGGCTTCCGTCTTAAAAATACGGAAATATCGATTTTAAGGTGAAAAACTGCAATAAATGAACAAAGGTTGAGGCCAGCCGTAGTATAAAAAAAAAATATCGACTATTGGGTGTTTTTTATCGCGTAAACCGTTTAAGGGACTCGTCCAACAATGCGTGTAAAGTTTTAGTGTCGAAAAATAAATCCTTCACCACGAAAATTTGCAAAATATTATTTTTCACAAAAGTGGTTTTAGCGTACTTAGGTGGTTTAAATTTGGATATTTGGCAGTTTTCTGGTATAGGAGGAAGGTCCAACGGTCCCTTAACCAGGATTTCATATATTTAGAGTCATTGCGTGTAGGCTTCTGTCTTAAAAATACGTAAATATCGATTTTAAGGTGAAAAATTGCAATAAATGAACAAAGGTTGAGGCCAGCTGTTGTAATAAAAAAAAATATTGACTATTGAGTGTTTTTTTGCGCGTAGACCGTTTAAGGGACTCGTCCAACAATGCGCGTAAAGTTTTAGTGTGGAAAAATAAATCCTTCACCATGAAAATTTGCAAAACATTATTTTTCTAAAAAGTGGTTATAGCGTACTTAGGTGGTTTAATTTGGATATTTGGCAGTTTTCTGGTATAGGAGGAAGGTCCGACGGTCCCTTAACCAGGTTTTCACGTTTTTAGAGTCATTGCGTGTAGGCTTCCGTCTTAAAAATACGTAAATATCGATTTTAAGGTGAAAAACTGCAATAAATGAACAAAGGTTGAGGCCAGCCGTAGTATAAAAAAAAAATATCGACTATTGGGTGTTTTTTTGCGCGTAAACCGTTTAAGGGACTCGTCCAACAATGCGTGTAATGTTTTAGTGTCGAAAAATAAATCCTTCACCATGAAAATTTGCAAAACATTATTTTTCAAAAAAGTGGTTATAGCGTACTTAGGTGGTTTAATTTGGATATTTGGCAGTTTTCTGGTATAGGAGGAAGGTCCGACGGTCCCTTAACCAGGTTTTCACGTTTTGAGAGTCATCGCGTGTAGGCTTCCGTCTTAAAAATACGTAAATATCGATTTTAAGGTGAAAAACTGCAATAAATGAACAAAGTTTGAGGCCAGCCGTAGTATAAAAAAAAAATATCGACTAATGGGTGTTTTTTATCGCGTAAAACGTTTAAGGGACTCGTCCAATAAAGCATGTAAAGTTTTAGTGTCGAAAAATAAATCCTTCACCACGAAAATTTGCAAAACATTATTTTTCAAAAAAGTGGTTTTAGCGTACTTAGGTGGTTTAAATTTGGATATTTGGCAGTTTTCTGGTATAGGAGGAAGGTCCGACGGTCCCTTAAACAGGTTTTCACGTTTTGAGAGTCATCGCGTGTAGGCTTCCGTCTTAAAAATACGTAAATATCGATTTTAAGGTGAAAAACTGCAATAAATGAACAAAGGTTGAGGCCAGCCATAGTATAAAAAAAAAATATTGACTATTGGGTGTTTTTTTGCGCGTAAACCGTTTAAGGGACTTGTCCAACAATGCGTGTAAAGTTTTAGTGTCGAAAAATAAATCCTTCACCACGAAAATTTGCAAAATATTATTTTTCACAAAAGTGGTTTTAGCGTACTTAGGTGGTTTAAATTTGGATTTTTGGCAGTTTTCTGGTATAGGAGGAAGGTCCGACGGTCCCTTAACCAGGTTTTCACGTTTTTAGAGTCATTGCGTGTAGGCTTCCGTCTTAAAAATACGGAAATATCGATTTTAAGGTGAAAAACTGCAATAAATGAACAAAGGTTGAGGCCAGCCGTAGTATAAAAAAAAATATCGACTATTGGGTGTTTTTTATCGCGTAAACCGTTTAAGGGACTCGTCCAACAAAGCGTGTATAGTTTTAGTGTCGAAAAATAAATCCTTCACCACGAAAATTTGCAAAACATTATTTTTCAAAAAAGTGGTTTTAGCGTACTTAGGTGGTTTAAATTTGGATTTTTTGCAGTTTTCTGGTATAGGAGGAAGGTCCAACGGTCCCTTAACCAGGATTTCATATATTTAGAGTCATTGCGTGTAGGCTTCAGTCTTAAAAATACGTAAATATCGATTTTAAGGTGAAAAATTGCAATAAATGAACAAAGGTTGAGGCCAGCCGTTGTAATAAAAAAAAATATCGACTATTGAGTGTTTTTTTGCGCGTAGACCGTTTAAGGGACTCGTCCAACAATGCGTGTAATGTTTTAGTGTCGAAAAATAAATCCTTCACCATGAAAATTTGCAAAACATTATTTTTCAAAAAAATGGTTATAGCGTACTTAGGTGGTTTAAATTTGGATATTTGGCAGTTTTCTGGTATAGGAGGAAGGTCCGACGGTCCCTTAACCAGGTTTTCACGTTTTGAGAGTCATTGCGTGTAGGCTTCCGTCTTAAAAATACGTAAATATCGATTTTAAGGTGAAAAACTGCAATAAATGAACAAAGGTTGAGGCCAGCCGTAGTATAAAAAAAAAATATCGACTATTGGGTGTTTTTTTGCGCGTAAACCGTTTAAGGGACTCGTCCAACAATGCGTGTAATGTTTTAGTGTCGAAAAATAAATCCTTCACCATGAAAATTTGCAAAACATTATTTTTCAAAAAAGTGGTTATAGCGTACTTAGGTGGTTCAATTTGGATATTTGGCAGTTTTCTGGTATAGGAGGAAGGTCCGACGGTCCCTTAACCAGGTTTTCACGTTTTGAGAGTCATCGCGTGTAGGCTTCCGTCTTAAAAATACGGAAATATCGATTTTAAGGTGAAAAACTGCAATAAATGAACAAAGGTTGAGGCCAGCCATAGTATAAAAAAAAAATATTGACTATTGGGTGTTTTTTTGCGCGTAAACCGTTTAAGGGACTCGTCCAACAATGCGTGTAAAGTTTTAGTGTCGAAAAATAAATCCTTCACCACGAAAATTTGCAAAATATTATTTTTCACAAAAGTGGTTTTAGCGTACTTAGGTGGTTTAAATTTGGATTTTTGGCAGTTTTCTGGTATAGGAGGAAGGTCCGACGGTCCCTTAACCAGGTTTTCACGTTTTTAGAGTCATTGCGTGTAGGCTTCCGTCTTAAAAATACGGAAATATCGATTTTAAGGTGAAAAACTGCAATAAATGAACAAAGGTTGAGGCCAGCCGTAGTATAAAAAAAAAATATCGACTATTGGGTGTTTTTTATCGCGTAAACCGTTTAAGGGACTCGTCCAACAAAGCGTGTATAGTTTTAGTGTCGAAAAATAAATCCTTCACCACGAAAATTTGCAAAACATTATTTTTCAAAAAAGTGGTTTTAGCGTACTTAGGTGGTTTAAATTTGGATTTTTTGCAGTTTTCTGGTATAGGAGGAAGGTCCAACGGTCCCTTAACCAGGATTTCATATATTTAGAGTCATTGCGTGTAGGCTTCCGTCTTAAAAATACGTAAATATCGATTTTAAGGTGAAAAATTGCAATAAATGAACAAAGGTTGAGGCCAGCCGTTGTAATAAAAAAAAATATCGACTATTGAGTGTTTTTTTGCGCGTAGACCGTTTAAGGGACTCGTCCAACAATGCGTGTAATGTTTTAGTGTCGAAAAATAAATCCTTCACCATGAAAATTTGCAAAACATTATTTTTCAAAAAAATGGTTATAGCGTACTTAGGTGGTTTAAATTTGGATATTTGGCAGTTTTCTGGTATAGGAGGAAGGTCCGACGGTCCCTTAACCAGGTTTTCACGTTTTGAGAGTCATTGCGTGTAGGCTTCCGTCTTAAAAATACGTAAATATCGATTTTAAGGTGAAAAACTGCAATAAATGAACAAAGGTTGAGGCCAGCCCTAGTAATAAAAAAAAATATCGACTAATGGGTGTTTTTTTGCGCGTAGAACGTTTAAAGGACTCGTCCAACAATGCGCGTAAAGTTTTAGTGTGGAAAAATAAATCCTTCACCATGAAAATTTGCAAAACATTATTTTTCTAAAAAGTGGTTATAGCGTACTTAGGTGGTTTAATTTGGATATTTGGCAGTTTTCTGGTATAGGAGGAAGGTCCGACGGTCCCTTAACCAGGTTTTCACGTTTTTAGAGTCATTGCGTGTAGGCTTCCGTCTTAAAAATACGTAAATATCGATTTTAAGGTGAAAAACTGCAATAAATGAACAAAGGTTGAGGCCAGCCGTAGTATAAAAAAAAAATATCGACTATTGGGTGTTTTTTTGCGCGTAAACCGTTTAAGGGACTCGTCCAACAATGCGTGTAATGTTTTAGTGTCGAAAAATAAATCCTTCACCATGAAAATTTGCAAAACATTATTTTTCAAAAAAGTGGTTATAGCGTACTTAGGTGGTTCAATTTGGATATTTGGCAGTTTTCTGGTATAGGAGGAAGGTCCGACGGTCCCTTAACCAGGTTTTCACGTTTTGAGAGTCATCGCGTGTAGGCTTCCGTCTTAAAAATACGGAAATATCGATTTTAAGGTGAAAAACTGCAATAAATGAACAAAGGTTGAGGCCAGCCATAGTATAAAAAAAAAATATTGACTATTGGGTGTTTTTTTGCGCGTAAACCGTTTAAGGGACTCGTCCAACAATGCGTGTAAAGTTTTAGTGTCGAAAAATAAATCCTTCACCACGAAAATTTGCAAAATATTATTTTTCACAAAAGTGGTTTTAGCGTACTTAGGTGGTTTAAATTTGGATTTTTGGCAGTTTTCTGGTATAGGAGGAAGGTCCGACGGTCCCTTAACCAGGTTTTCACGTTTTTAGAGTCATTGCGTGTAGGCTTCCGTCTTAAAAATACGGAAATATCGATTTTAAGGTGAAAAACTGCAATAAATGAACAAAGGTTGAGGCCAGCCGTAGTATAAAAAAAAATATCGACTATTGGGTGTTTTTTATCGCGTAAACCGTTTAAGGGACTCGTCCAACAAAGCGTGTATAGTTTTAGTGTCGAAAAATAAATCCTTCACCACGAAAATTTGCAAAACATTATTTTTCAAAAAAGTGGTTTTAGCGTACTTAGGTGGTTTAAATTTGGATTTTTTGCAGTTTTCTGGTATAGGAGGAAGGTCCAACGGTCCCTTAACCAGGATTTCATATATTTAGAGTCATTGCGTGTAGGCTTCTGTCTTAAAAATACGTAAATATCGATTTTAAGGTGAAAAATTGCAATAAATGAACAAAGGTTGAGGCCAGCTGTTGTAATAAAAAAAAATATCGACTATTGAGTGTTTTTTTGCGCGTAGACCGTTTAAGGGACTCGTCCAACAATGCGCGTAAAGTTTTAGTGTGGAAAAATAAATCCTTCACCATGAAAATTTGCAAAACATTATTTTTCTAAAAAGTGGTTATAGCGTACTTAGGTGGTTTAATTTGGATATTTGGCAGTTTTCTGGTATAGGAGGAAGGTCCGACGGTCCCTTAACCAGGTTTTCACGTTTTTAGAGTCATTGCGTGTAGGCTTCCGTCTTAAAAATACGTAAATATCGATTTTAAGGTGAAAAACTGCAATAAATGAACAAAGGTTGAGGCCAGCCGTAGTATAAAAAAAAAATATCGACTATTGGGTGTTTTTTTGCGCGTAAACCGTTTAAGGGACTCGTCCAACAATGCGTGTAATGTTTTAGTGTCGAAAAATAAATCCTTCACCATGAAAATTTGCAAAACATTATTTTTCAAAAAAGTGGTTATAGCGTACTTAGGTGGTTTAATTTGGATATTTGGCAGTTTTCTGGTATAGGAGGAAGGTCCGACGGTCCCTTAACCAGGTTTTCACGTTTTGAGAGTCATCGCGTGTAGGCTTCCGTCTTAAAAATACGTAAATATCGATTTTAAGGTGAAAAACTGCAATAAATGAACAAAGTTTGAGGCCAGCCGTAGTATAAAAAAAAAATATCGACTAATGGGTGTTTTTTATCGCGTAAAACGTTTAAGGGACTCGTCCAATAAAGCGTGTAAAGTTTTAGTGTCGAAAAATAAATCCTTCACCACGAAAATTTGCAAAACATTATTTTTCAAAAAAGTGGTTTTAGCGTACTTAGGTGGTTTAAATTTGGATATTTGGCAGTTTTCTGGTATAGGAGGAAGGTCCGACGGTCCCTTAAACAGGTTTTCACGTTTTGAGAGTCATCGCGTGTAGGCTTCCGTCTTAAAAATACGTAAATATCGATTTTAAGGTGAAAAACTGCAATAAATGAACAAAGGTTGAGGCCAGCCATAGTATAAAAAAAAAATATTGACTATTGGGTGTTTTTTTGCGCGTAAACCGTTTAAGGGACTTGTCCAACAATGCGTGTAAAGTTTTAGTGTCGAAAAATAAATCCTTCACCACGAAAATTTGCAAAATATTATTTTTCACAAAAGTGGTTTTAGCGTACTTAGGTGGTTTAAATTTGGATTTTTGGCAGTTTTCTGGTATAGGAGGAAGGTCCGACGGTCCCTTAACCAGGTTTTCACGTTTTTAGAGTCATTGCGTGTAGGCTTCCGTCTTAAAAATACGGAAATATCGATTTTACGGTGAAAAACTGCAATAAATGAACAAAGGTTGAGGCCAGCCGTAGTATAAAAAAAAAATATCGACTATTGGGTGTTTTTTATCGCGTAAACCGTTTAAGGGACTCGTCCAACAAAGCGTGTATAGTTTTAGTGTCGAAAAATAAATCCTTCACCACGAAAATTTGCAAAACATTATTTTTCAAAAAAGTGGTTTTAGCGTACTTAGGTGGTTTAAATTTGGATTTTTTGCAGTTTTCTGGTATAGGAGGAAGGTCCAACGGTCCCTTAACCAGGATTTCATATATTTAGAGTCATTGCGTGTAGGCTTCAGTCTTAAAAATACGTAAATATCGATTTTAAGGTGAAAAACTGCAATAAATGAACAAAGGTTGAGGCCAGCCCTAGTAATAAAAAAAAATATCGACTAATGGGTGTTTTTTTGCGCGTAGAACGTTTAAAGGACTCGTCCAACAATGCGCGTAAAGTTTTAGTGTGGAAAAATAAATCCTTCACCATGAAAATTTGCAAAACATTATTTTTCACAAAAGTGGTTTTAGCGTACTTAGGTGGTTTAAATTTGGATTTTTTGCAGTTTTCTGGTATAGGAGGAAGGTCCAACGGTCCCTTAACCAGGATTTCATATATTTAGAGTCATTGCGTGTAGGCTTCTGTCTTAAAAATACGTAAATATCGATTTTAAGGTGAAAAATTGCAATAAATGAACAAAGGTTGAGGCCAGCCGTTGTAATAAAAAAAAATATCGACTATTGAGTGTTTTTTTGCGCGTAGACCGTTTAAGGGACTCGTCCAACAATGCGCGTAAAGTTTTAGTGTGGAAAAATAAATCCTTCACCATGAAAATTTGCAAAACATTATTTTTCTAAAAAGTGGTTATAGCGTACTTAGGTGGTTTAATTTGGATATTTGGCAGTTTTCTGGTATAGGAGGAAGGTCCGACGGTCCCTTAACCAGGTTTTCACGTTTTTAGAGTCATTGCGTGTAGGCTTCCGTCTTAAAAATACGTAAATATCGATTTTAAGGTGAAAAACTGCAATAAATGAACAAAGGTTGAGGCCAGCCGTAGTATAAAAAAAAAATATCGACTATTGGGTGTTTTTTTGCGCGTAAACCGTTTAAGGGACTCGTCCAACAATGCGTGTAATGTTTTAGTGTCGAAAAATAAATCCTTCACCATGAAAATTTGCAAAACATTATTTTTCAAAAAAGTGGTTATAGCGTACTTAGGTGGTTTAATTTGGATATTTGGCAGTTTTCTGGTATAGGAGGAAGATCCGACGGTCCCTTAACCAGGTTTTCACGTTTTGAGAGTCATCGCGTGTAGGCTTCCGTCTTAAAAATACGGAAATATCGATTTTAAGGTGAAAAACTGCAATAAATGAACAAAGGTTGAGGCCAGCCGTTGTAATAAAAAAAAATATCGACTATTGAGTGTTTTTTTGCGCGTAAACCGTTTAAGGGACTCGTCCAACAATGCGTGTAAAGTTTTAGTATCGAAAAATAAATCCTTCATCACGAAAATTTGCAAAACATTATTTTTCAAAAAAGTGGTTTTAGCGTACTTAGGTGGTTTAAATTTGGATATTTGGCAGTTTTCTGGTATAGGAGGAAGGTCCGACGGTCCCTTAACCAGGTTTTCATATATTTAGAGTCATTGCGTGTAGGCTTCCGTCTTAAAAATACGTAAATATCGATTTTAAGGTGAAAAACTGCAATAAATGAACAAAGTTTGAGGCCAGCCATAGTATAAAAAAAAAATATTGACTATTGGGTGTTTTTTTGCGCGTAAACCGTTTAAGGGACTCGTCCAACAATGCGTGTAAAGTTTTAGTGTCGAAAAATAAATCCTTCACCACGAAAATTTGCAAAATATTATTTTTCACAAAAGTGGTTTTAGCGTACTTAGGTGGTTTAAATTTGGATTTTTGGCAGTTTTCTGGTATAGGAGGAAGGTCCGACGGTCCCTTAACCAGGTTTTCACTTTTTAGAGTCATTGCGTGTAGGCTTCCGTCTTAAAAATACGGAAATATCGATTTTAAGGTGAAAAACTGCAATAAATGAACAAAGGTTGAGGCCAGCCGTAGTATAAAAAAAAAATATCGACTATTGGGTGTTTTTTATCGCGTAAACCGTTTAAGGGACTCGTCCAACAAAGCGTGTATAGTTTTAGTGTCGAAAAATAAATCCTTCACCACGAAAATTTGCAAAACATTATTTTTCAAAAAAGTGGTTTTAGCGTACTTAGGTGGTTTAAATTTGGATTTTTTGCAGTTTTCTGGTATAGGAGGAAGGTCCAACGGTCCCTTAACCAGGATTTCATATATTTAGAGTCATTGCGTGTAGGCTTCTGTCTTAAAAATACGTAAATATCGATTTTAAGGTGAAAAATTGCAATAAATGAACAAAGGTTGAGGCCAGCCGTTGTAATAAAAAAAAATATCGACTATTGAGTGTTTTTTTGCGCGTAGACCGTTTAAGGGACTCGTCCAACAATGCGTGTAATGTTTTAGTGTCGAAAAATAAATCCTTCACCATGAAAATTTGCAAAACATTATTTTTCAAAAAAATGGTTATAGCGTACTTAGGTGGTTTAAATTTGGATATTTGGCAGTTTTCTGGTATAGGAGGAAGGTCCGACGGTCCCTTAACCAGGTTTTCACGTTTTGAGAGTCATCGCGTGTAGGCTTCCGTCTTAAAAATACGGAAATATCGATTTTAAGGTGAAAAACTGCAATAAATGAACAAAGGTTGAGGCCAGCCATAGTATAAAAAAAAAATATTGACTATTGGGTGTTTTTTTGCGCGTAAACCGTTTAAGGGACTCGTCCAACAATGCGTGTAAAGTTTTAGTGTCGAAAAATAAATCCTTCACCATGAAAATTTGCAAAACATTATTTTTCAAAAAAGTGGTTATAGCGTACTTAGGTGGTTTAATTTGGATATTTGGCAGTTTTCTGGTATAGGAGGAAGGTCCGACGGTCCCTTAACCAGGTTTTCACGTTTTGAGAGTCATCGCGTGTAGGCTTCCGTCTTAAAAATACGGAAATGTCGATTTTAAGGTGAAAAACTGCAATAAATGAACAAAGGTTGAGGCCAGCCATAGTATAAAAAAAAAATATTGACTATTGGGTGTTTTTTTGCGCGTAAACCGTTTAAGGGACTCGTCCAACAATGCGTGTAATGTTTTAGTGTCGATAAATAAATCCTTCACCACGAAAATTTGCAAAACATTATTTTTCAAAAAAGTGGTTTTAGCGTACTTAGGTGGTTTAAATTTGGATATTTGGCAGTTTTCTGGTATAGGAGGAAGGTCCAACGGTCCCTTAACCAGGATTTCATATATTTAGAGTCATTGCGTGTAGGCTTCTGTCTTAAAAATACGTAAATATCGATTTTAAGGTGAAAAATTGCAATAAATGAACAAAGGTTGAGGCCAGCCGTTGTAATAAAAAAAAATATCGACTATTGAGTGTTTTTTTGCGCGTAGACCGTTTAAGGGACTCGTCCAACAATGCGTGTAATGTTTTAGTGTCGAAAAATAAATCCTTCACCATGAAAATTTGCAAAACATTATTTTTCAAAAAAATGGTTATAGCGTACTTAGGTGGTTTAAATTTGGATATTTGGCAGTTTTCTGGTATAGGAGGAAGGTCCGACGGTCCCTTAACCAGGTTTTCACGTTTTGAGAGTCATTGCGTGTAGGCATCCGTCTTAAAAATACGGAAATATCGATTTTAAGGTGAAAAACTGCAATAAATGAACAAAGGTTGAGGCCAGCCGTAGTATAAAAAAAAAATATCGACTATTGGGTGTTTTTTATCGCGTAAACCGTTTAAGGGACTCGTCCAACAAAGCGTGTATAGTTTTAGTGTCGAAAAATAAATCCTTCACCACGAAAATTTGCAAAACATTATTTTTCAAAAAAGTGGTTTTAGCGTACTTAGGTGGTTTAAATTTGGATTTTTTGCAGTTTTCTGGTATAGGAGGAAGGTCCAACGGTCCCTTAACCAGGATTTCATATATTTAGAGTCATTGCGTGTAGGCTTCTGTCTTAAAAATACGTAAATATCGATTTTAAGGTGAAAAATTGCAATAAATGAACAAAGGTTGAGGCCAGCCATAGTATAAAAAAAAAATATTGACTATTGGGTGTTTTTTTGCGCGTAAACCGTTTAAGGGACTCGTCCAACAATGCGTGTAAAGTTTTAGTGTCGAAAAATAAATCCTTCACCATGAAAATTTGCAAAACATTATTTTTCAAAAAAGTGGTTATAGCGTACTTAGGTGGTTTAATTTGGATATTTGGCAGTTTTCTGGTATAGGAGGAAGGTCCGACGGTCCCTTAACCAGGTTTTCACGTTTTGAGAGTCATCGCGTGTAGGCTTCCGTCTTAAAAATACGGAAATGTCGATTTTAAGGTGAAAAACTGCAATAAATGAACAAAGGTTGAGGCCAGCCATAGTATAAAAAAAAAATATTGACTATTGGGTGTTTTTTTGCGCGTAAACCGTTTAAGGGACTCGTCCAACAATGCGTGTAATGTTTTAGTGTCGATAAATAAATCCTTCACCACGAAAATTTGCAAAACATTATTTTTCAAAAAAGTGGTTTTAGCGTACTTAGGTGGTTTAAATTTGGATATTTGGCAGTTTTCTGGTATAGGAGGAAGGTCCGACGGTCCCTTAACCAGGATTTCACATATTTAGAGTCATTGCGTGTAGGCTTCTGTCTTAAAAATACGTAAATATCGATTTTAAGGTGAAAAACTGCAATAAATGAACAAAGGTTGAGGCCAGCCGTAGTATAAAAAAAAAATATCGACTATTGGGTGTTTTTTTGCGCGTAAACCGTTTAAGGGACTCGTCCAACAATGCGTGTAATGTTTTAGTGTCGAAAAATAAATCCTTCACCATGAAAATTTGCAAAACATTATTTTTCTAAAAAGTGGTTATAGCGTACTTAGGTGGTTTAATTTGGATATTTGGCAGTTTTCTGGTATAGGAGGAAGGTCCGACGGTCCCTTAACCAGGTTTTCACGTTTTTAGAGTCATTGCGTGTAGGCTTCCGTCTTAAAAATACGTAAATATCGATTTTAAGGTGAAAAACTGCAATAAATGAACAAAGGTTGAGGCCAGCCGTAGTATAAAAAAAAAATATCGACTATTGGGTGTTTTTTTGCGCGTAAACCGTTTAAGGGACTCGTCCAACAATGCGTGTAATGTTTTAGTGTCGAAAAATAAATCCTTCACCATGAAAATTTGCAAAACATTATTTTTCAAAAAAGTGGTTATAGCGTACTTAGGTGGTTTAATTTGGATATTTGGCAGTTTTCTGGTATAGGAGGAAGATCCGACGGTCCCTTAACCAGGTTTTCACGTTTTGAGAGTCATCGCGTGTAGGCTTCCGTCTTAAAAATACGGAAATATCGATTTTAAGGTGAAAAACTGCAATAAATGAACAAAGGTTGAGGCCAGCCGTTGTAATAAAAAAAAATATCGACTATTGAGTGTTTTTTTGCGCGTAAACCGTTTAAGGGACTCGTCCAACAATGCGTGTAAAGTTTTAGTATCGAAAAATAAATCCTTCATCACGAAAATTTGCAAAACATTATTTTTCAAAAAAGTGGTTTTAGCGTACTTAGGTGGTTTAAATTTGGATATTTGGCAGTTTTCTGGTATAGGAGGAAGGTCCGACGGTCCCTTAACCAGGTTTTCATATATTTAGAGTCATTGCGTGTAGGCTTCCGTCTTAAAAATACGTAAATATCGATTTTAAGGTGAAAAACTGCAATAAATGAACAAAGTTTGAGGCCAGCCATAGTATAAAAAAAAAATATTGACTATTGGGTGTTTTTTTGCGCGTAAACCGTTTAAGGGACTCGTCCAACAATGCGTGTAAAGTTTTAGTGTCGAAAAATAAATCCTTCACCACGAAAATTTGCAAAATATTATTTTTCACAAAAGTGGTTTTAGCGTACTTAGGTGGTTTAAATTTGGATTTTTGGCAGTTTTCTGGTATAGGAGGAAGGTCCGACGGTCCCTTAACCAGGTTTTCACTTTTTAGAGTCATTGCGTGTAGGCTTCCGTCTTAAAAATACGGAAATATCGATTTTAAGGTGAAAAACTGCAATAAATGAACAAAGGTTGAGGCCAGCCGTAGTATAAAAAAAAAATATCGACTATTGGGTGTTTTTTATCGCGTAAACCGTTTAAGGGACTCGTCCAACAAAGCGTGTATAGTTTTAGTGTCGAAAAATAAATCCTTCACCACGAAAATTTGCAAAACATTATTTTTCAAAAAAGTGGTTTTAGCGTACTTAGGTGGTTTAAATTTGGATTTTTTGCAGTTTTCTGGTATAGGAGGAAGGTCCAACGGTCCCTTAACCAGGATTTCATATATTTAGAGTCATTGCGTGTAGGCTTCTGTCTTAAAAATACGTAAATATCGATTTTAAGGTGAAAAATTGCAATAAATGAACAAAGGTTGAGGCCAGCCGTTGTAATAAAAAAAAATATCGACTATTGAGTGTTTTTTTGCGCGTAGACCGTTTAAGGGACTCGTCCAACAATGCGTGTAATGTTTTAGTGTCGAAAAATAAATCCTTCACCATGAAAATTTGCAAAACATTATTTTTCAAAAAAATGGTTATAGCGTACTTAGGTGGTTTAAATTTGGATATTTGGCAGTTTTCTGGTATAGGAGGAAGGTCCGACGGTCCCTTAACCAGGTTTTCACGTTTTGAGAGTCATCGCGTGTAGGCTTCCGTCTTAAAAATACGGAAATATCGATTTTAAGGTGAAAAACTGCAATAAATGAACAAAGGTTGAGGCCAGCCATAGTATAAAAAAAAAATATTGACTATTGGGTGTTTTTTTGCGCGTAAACCGTTTAAGGGACTCGTCCAACAATGCGTGTAAAGTTTTAGTGTCGAAAAATAAATCCTTCACCATGAAAATTTGCAAAACATTATTTTTCAAAAAAGTGGTTATAGCGTACTTAGGTGGTTTAATTTGGATATTTGGCAGTTTTCTGGTATAGGAGGAAGGTCCGACGGTCCCTTAAACAGGTTTTCACGTTTTGAGAGTCATCGCGTGTAGGCTTCCGTCTTAAAAATACGTAAATATCGATTTTAAGGTGAAAAACTGCAATAAATGAACAAAGGTTGAGGCCAGCCATAGTATAAAAAAAAAATATTGACTATTGGGTGTTTTTTTGCGCGTAAACCGTTTAAGGGACTTGTCCAACAATGCGTGTAAAGTTTTAGTGTCGAAAAATAAATCCTTCACCACGAAAATTTGCAAAATATTATTTTTCACAAAAGTGGTTTTAGCGTACTTAGGTGGTTTAAATTTGGATTTTTGGCAGTTTTCTGGTATAGGAGGAAGGTCCGACGGTCCCTTAACCAGGTTTTCACGTTTTTAGAGTCATTGCGTGTAGGCTTCCGTCTTAAAAATACGGAAATATCGATTTTACGGTGAAAAACTGCAATAAATGAACAAAGGTTGAGGCCAGCCGTAGTATAAAAAAAAATATCGACTATTGGGTGTTTTTTATCGCGTAAACCGTTTAAGGGACTCGTCCAACAAAGCGTGTATAGTTTTAGTGTCGAAAAATAAATCCTTCACCACGAAAATTTGCAAAACATTATTTTTCAAAAAAGTGGTTTTAGCGTACTTAGGTGGTTTAAATTTGGATTTTTTGCAGTTTTCTGGTATAGGAGGAAGGTCCAACGGTCCCTTAACCAGGATTTCATATATTTAGAGTCATTGCGTGTAGGCTTCAGTCTTAAAAATACGTAAATATCGATTTTAAGGTGAAAAACTGCAATAAATGAACAAAGGTTGAGGCCAGCCCTAGTAATAAAAAAAAATATCGACTAATGGGTGTTTTTTTGCGCGTAGAACGTTTAAGGACTCGTCCAACAATGCGCGTAAAGTTTTAGTGTGGAAAAATAAATCCTTCACCATGAAAATTTGCAAAACATTATTTTTCACAAAAGTGGTTTTAGCGTACTTAGGTGGTTTAAATTTGGATTTTTTGCAGTTTTCTGGTATAGGAGGAAGGTCCAACGGTCCCTTAACCAGGATTTCATATATTTAGAGTCATTGCGTGTAGGCTTCTGTCTTAAAAATACGTAAATATCGATTTTAAGGTGAAAAATTGCAATAAATGAACAAAGGTTGAGGCCAGCCGTTGTATAAAAAAAAAATATCGACTATTGAGTGTTTTTTTGCGCGTAGACCGTTTAAGGGACTCGTCCAACAATGCGCGTAAAGTTTTAGTGTGGAAAAATAAATCCTTCACCATGAAAATTTGCAAAACATTATTTTTCTAAAAAAGTGGTTATAGCGTACTTAGGTGGTTTAATTTGGATATTTGGCAGTTTTCTGGTATAGGAGGAAGGTCCGACGGTCCCTTAACCAGGTTTTCACGTTTTTAGAGTCATTGCGTGTAGGCTTCCGTCTTAAAAATACGTAAATATCGATTTTAAGGTGAAAAACTGCAATAAATGAACAAAGGTTGAGGCCAGCCGTAGTATAAAAAAAAAATATTGACTATTGGGTGTTTTTTTGCGCGTAAACCGTTTAAGGGACTCGTCCAACAATGCGTGTAATGTTTTAGTGTCGAAAAATAAATCCTTCACCATGAAAATTTGCAAAACATTATTTTTCAAAAAAGTGGTTATAGCGTACTTAGGTGGTTTAATTTGGATATTTGGCAGTTTTCTGGTATAGGAGGAAGGATCCGACGGTCCCTTAACCAGGTTTTCACGTTTTGAGAGTCATCGCGTGTAGGCTTCCGTCTTAAAAATACGGAAATATCGATTTTAAGGTGAAAAACTGCAATAAATGAACAAAGGTTGAGGCCAGCCGTTGTATAAAAAAAAATATCGACTATTGAGTGTTTTTTTGCGCGTAAACCGTTTAAGGGACTCGTCCAACAATGCGTGTAATAGTTTTAGTAGTCGAAAAATAAATCCTTCATCCACGAAAATTTGCAAAACATTATTTTTCAAAAAAGTGGTTTTAGCGTACTTAGGTGGTTTAAATTTGGATATTTGGCAGTTTTCTGGTATAGGAGGAAGGTCCGACGGTCCCTTAACCAGGTTTTCATATATTTAGAGTCATTGCGTGTAGGCTTCCGTCTTAAAAATACGTAAATATCGATTTTAAGGTGAAAAACTGCAATAAATGAACAAAGGTTGAGGCCAGCCATAGTATAAAAAAAAATATTGACTATTGGGTGTTTTTTTGCGCGTAAACCGTTTAAGGGACTCGTCCAACAATGCGTGTAAAGTTTTAGTGTCGAAAAATAAATCCTTCACCACTGAAAATTTGCAAAACATTATTTTTCACAAAAGTGGTTTTAGCGTACTTAGGTGGTTTAAATTTGGATTTTTGGCAGTTTTCTGGTATAGGAGGAAGGTCCGACGGTCCCTTAACCAGGTTTTCACTTTTTAGAGTCATTGCGTGTAGGCTTCCGTCTTAAAAATACGGAAATATCGATTTTAAGGTGAAAAACTGCAATAAATGAACAAAGGTTGAGGCCAGCCGTAGTATAAAAAAAAATATCGACTATTGGGTGTTTTTTATCGCGTAAACCGTTTAAGGGACTCGTCCAACAAAGCGTGTATAGTTTTAGTGTCGAAAAATAAATCCTTCACCACGAAAATTTGCAAAACATTATTTTTCAAAAAAGTGGTTTTAGCGTACTTAGGTGGTTTAAATTTGGATTTTTTGCAGTTTTCTGGTATAGGAGGAAGGTCCAACGGTCCCTTAACCAGGATTTCATATATTTAGAGTCATTGCGTGTAGGCTTCTGTCTTAAAAATACGTAAATATCGATTTTAAGGTGAAAAATTGCAATAAATGAACAAAGGTTGAGGCCAGCCGTAGTAATAAAAAAAAAATATCGACTATTGGGTGTTTTTTTGCGCGTAAACCGTTTAAGGGACTCGTCCAACAATGCGTGTAATGTTTTAGTGTCGAAAAATAAATCCTTCACCATGAAAATTTGCAAAACATTATTTTTCAAAAAAGTGGTTATAGCGTACTTAGGTGGTTTAAATTTGGATATTTGGCAGTTTTCTGGTATAGGAGGAAGGTCCGACGGTCCCTTAACCAGGTTTTCACGTTTTGAGAGTCATCGCGTGTAGGCTTCCGTCTTAAAAATACGGAAATATCGATTTTAAGGTGAAAAACTGCAATAAATGAACAAAGGTTGAGGCCAGCCATAGTATAAAAAAAAAATATTGACTATTGGGTGTTTTTTTGCGCGTAAACCGTTTAAGGGACTCGTCCAACAATGCGTGTAAAGTTTTAGTGTCGAAAAATAAATCCTTCACCATGAAAATTTGCAAAACATTATTTTTCAAAAAAGTGGTTATAGCGTACTTAGGTGGTTTAATTTGGATATTTGGCAGTTTTCTGGTATAGGAGGAAGGTCCGACGGTCCCTTAACCAGGTTTTCACGTTTTGAGAGTCATCGCGTGTAGGCTTCCGTCTTAAAAATACGGAAATATCGATTTTAAGGTGAAAAACTGCAATAAATGAACAAAGGTTGAGGCCAGCCGTAGTATAAAAAAAAAATATCGACTATTGGGTGTTTTTTATCGCGTAAACCGTTTAAGGGACTCGTCCAACAAAGCGTGTATAGTTTTAGTGTCGAAAAATAAATCCTTCACCACGAAAATTTGCAAAACATTATTTTTCAAAAAAGTGGTTTTAGCGTACTTAGGTGGTTTAAATTTGGATTTTTGGCAGTTTTCTGGTATAGGAGGAAGGTCCAACGGTCCCTTAACCAGGATTTCATATATTTAGAGTCATTGCGTGTAGGCTTCTGTCTTAAAAATACGTAAATATCGATTTTAAGGTGAAAAATTGCAATAAATGAACAAAGGTTGAGGCCAGCCGTTGTAATAAAAAAAAATATCGACTATTGAGTGTTTTTTTGCGCGTAGACCGTTTAAGGGACTCGTCCAACAATGCGTGTAATGTTTTAGTGTCGAAAAATAAATCCTTCACCATGAAAATTTGCAAAACATTATTTTTCAAAAAAATGGTTATAGCGTACTTAGGTGGTTTAAATTTGGATATTTGGCAGTTTTCTGGTATAGGAGGAAGGTCCGACGGTCCCTTAACCAGGTTTTCACGTTTTGAGAGTCATCGCGTGTAGGCTTCCGTCTTAAAAATACGGAAATATCGATTTTAAGGTGAAAAACTGCAATAAATGAACAAAGGTTGAGGCCAGCCATAGTATAAAAAAAAAATATTGACTATTGGGTGTTTTTTTGCGCGTAAACCGTTTAAGGGACTCGTCCAACAATGCGTGTAAAGTTTTAGTGTCGAAAAATAAATCCTTCACCATGAAAATTTGCAAAACATTATTTTTCAAAAAAGTGGTTATAGCGTACTTAGGTGGTTTAAATTTGGATATTTGGCAGTTTTCTGGTATAGGAGGAAGGTCCGACGGTCCCTTAACCAGGTTTTCACGTTTTGAGAGTCATCGCGTGTAGGCTTCCGTCTTAAAAATACGGAAATGTCGATTTTAAGGTGAAAAACTGCAATAAATGAACAAAGGTTGAGGCCAGCCATAGTATAAAAAAAAATATTGACTATTGGGTGTTTTTTTGCGCGTAAACCGTTTAAGGGACTCGTCCAACAATGCGTGTAATGTTTTAGTGTCGATAAATAAATCCTTCACCACGAAAATTTGCAAAACATTATTTTTCAAAAAGTGGTTTTAGCGTACTTAGGTGGTTTAAATTTGGATATTTGGCAGTTTTCTGGTATAGGAGGAAGGTCCAACGGTCCCTTAACCAGGATTTCATATATTTGAGAGTCATTGCGTGTAGGCTTCTGTCTTAAAAATACGTAAATATCGATTTTAAGGTGAAAAATGCAATAAATGAACAAAGGTTGAGGCCAGCCGTTGTAATAAAAAAAAATATCGACTATTGAGTGTTTTTTTGCGCGTAGACCGTTTAAGGGACTCGTCCAACAATGCGTGTAATGTTTTAGTGTCGAAAAATAAATCCTTCACCATGAAAATTTGCAAAACATTATTTTTCAAAAAAATGGTTATAGCGTACTTAGGTGGTTTAAATTTGGATATTTGGCAGTTTTCTGGTATAGGAGGAAGGTCCGACGGTCCCTTAACCAGGTTTTCACGTTTTGAGAGTCATTGCGTGTAGGCATCCGTCTTAAAAATACGGAAATATCGATTTTAAGGTGAAAAACTGCAATAAATGAACAAAGGTTGAGGCCAGCCGTAGTATAAAAAAAATATCGACTATTGGGTGTTTTTTATCGCGTAAACCGTTTAAGGGACTCGTCCAACAAAGCGTGTATAGTTTTAGTGTCGAAAAATAAATCCTTCACCACGAAAATTTGCAAAACATTATTTTTCAAAAAAGTGGTTTTAGCGTACTTAGGTGGTTTAAATTTGGATTTTTTGCAGTTTTCTGGTATAGGAGGAAGGTCCAACGGTCCCTTAACCAGGATTTCATATATTTAGAGTCATTGCGTGTAGGCTTCTGTCTTAAAAATACGTAAATATCGATTTTAAGGTGAAAAATTGCAATAAATGAACAAAGGTTGAGGCCAGCCATAGTATAAAAAAAAATATTGACTATTGGGTGTTTTTTTGCGCGTAAACCGTTTAAGGGACTCGTCCAACAATGCGTGTAAAGTTTTAGTGTCGAAAAATAAATCCTTCACCATGAAATTTGCAAAACATTATTTTTCAAAAAAGTGGTTATAGCGTACTTAGGTGGTTTAATTTGGATATTTGGCAGTTTTCTGGTATAGGAGGAAGGTCCGACGGTCCCTTAACCAGGTTTTCACGTTTTGAGAGTCATCGCGTGTAGGCTTCCGTCTTAAAAATACGGAAATGTCGATTTTAAGGTGAAAAACTGCAATAAATGAACAAAGGTTGAGGCCAGCCATAGTATAAAAAAAAAATATTGACTATTGGGTGTTTTTTGCGCGTAAACCGTTTAAGGGACTCGTCCAACAATGCGTGTAAGTTTTAGTGTCGAAAATAAATCCTTCACCACGAAAATTTGCAAAACATTATTTTTCAAAAAAGTGGTTTATAGCGTACTTAGGTGGTTTAAATTTGGATATTTGGCAGTTTTCTGGTATAGGAGGAAGGTCCGACGGTCCCTTAACCAGGATTTTCACATATTTAGAGTCATTGCGTGTAGGCTTCTGTCTTAAAAATACGTAAATATCGATTTTAAGGTGAAAAACTGCAATAAATGAACAAAGGTTGAGGCCAGCCGTAGTATAAAAAAAAAATATCGACTATTGGGTGTTTTTTTGCGCGTAAACCGTTTAAGGGACTCGTCCAACAATGCGTGTAAATGTTTTAGTGTCGAAAATAAATCCTTCACCATGAAAATTTGCAAAACATTATTTTTCTAAAAAGTGGTTTTAGCGTACTTAGGTGGTTTAATTTGGATATTTTGGCAGTTTTCTGGTATAGGAGGAAGGTCCGACGGTCCCTTAACCAGGTTTTCACGTTTTTAGAGTCATTGCGTGTAGGCTTCCGTCTTAAAAATACGTAAATATCGATTTTAAGGTGAAAAACTGCAATAAATGAACAAAGGTTGAGGCCAGCCGTAGTATAAAAAAAAATATCGACTATTGGGTGTTTTTTTGCGCGTAAACCGTTTAAGGGACTCGTCCAACAATGCGTGTAATGTTTTAGTGTCGAAAAATAAATCCTTCACCATGAAAATTTGCAAAACATTATTTTTCAAAAAAGTGGTTATAGCGTACTTAGGTGGTTTAATTTGGATATTTGGCAGTTTTCTGGTATAGGAGGAAGGATCCGACGGTCCCTTAACCAGGTTTTCACGTTTTGAGAGTCATTGCGTGTAGGCTTCCCGTCTTAAAAATACGGAAATATCGATTTTAAGGTGAAAACTGCAATAAATGAACAAAGGTTGAGGCCAGCCGTTAGTAATAAAAAAAAATATCGACTATTGGGTGTTTTTTTTGCGCGTAAACCGTTTAAGGACTCGTCCAACAATGCGTGTAATGTTTAAGTGTCGAAAAATAAATCCTTCACCACTGAAAATTTGCAAAACATTATTTTCAAAAAAGTGGTTATAGCGTACTTAGGTGGTTTTAATTTGGATATTTGGCAGTTTTTCTGGTATAGGAGGAAGGTCCGACGGTCCCTTAACCAGGTTTTCATAGTATTTAGAGTCATTGCGTGTAGGCTTCCGTCTTAAAAATACGTAAATATCGATTTTAAGGTGAAAAACTGCAATAAATGAACAAAGGTTGAGGCCAGCCATAGTATAAAAAAAAAATATTGACTATTGGGTGTTTTTTTTGCGCGTTAAACCGTTTAAGGGACTCGTCCAACAATGCGTGTAAAGTTTTAGTGTCGAAAAATAAATCCTTCACCACGAAAATTTGCAAAACATTATTTTTCAAAAGTGGTTTAGCGTACTTAGGTGGTTTAAATTTGGATATTTGGCAGTTTTCTGGTATAGGAGGAAGGTCCGACGGTCCCTTAACCAGGTTTTCACTTTTTAGAGTCATTGCGTGTAGGCTTCGTCTTAAAAAATACGGAAATATCGATTTTAAGGTGAAAAACTGCAATAAATGAACAAAGGTTGAGGCCAGCCGTAGTAATAAAAAAAAATATCGACTATTGGGTGTTTTTTTGCGCGTAAACCGTTTAAGGGACTCGTCCAACAATGCGTGTGTAAAGTTTTAGTGTCGAAAAATAAATCCTTCACCACGAAAATTTGCAAAACATTATTTTTCAAAAAGTGGTTTAGCGTACTTAGGTGGTTTAAATTTGGATATTTGGCAGTTTTCTGGTATAGGAGGAAGGTCCGACGGTCCCTTAACCAGGTTTTCAGTTTTTGAGAGTCATTGCGTGTAGGCTTCCGTCTTAAAATACGTAAATATCGATTTTAAGGGTGAAAAAATGCAATAAATGAACAAAGGTTGAGGCCAGCCGTAGTATAAAAAAAAAATATCGACTATTGGGTGTTTTTTTGCGCGTAACCGTTTAAGGGACTCGTCCAACAATGCGTGTAATAGTTTAGTGTCGAAAAATAAATCCTTCACCATGAAAATTTGCAAAACATTATTTTTCAAAAAAGTGGTTTTAGCGTACTTAGGTGGTTTAATTTGGATATTTGGCAGTTTTCTGGTATAGGAGGAAGGTCCGACGGTCCCTTAACCAGGTTTCACGTTTTGAGAGTCATCGCGTGTAGGCCTTCCGTCTTAAAATACGGAAATATCGATTTTAAGGTGAAAAACTGCAATAAATGAACAAAGGTTGAGGCCAGCCATAGTATAAAAAAAAAATATTGACTATTGGGTGTTTTTTTGCGCGTAAACCGTTTAAAGGGACTCGTCCAACAATGCGTGTAAGTTTTAGTGTCGAAAATAAATCCTTCACCATGAAACTTGCAAAACATTATTTTTCAAAAAAGTGGTTTTAGCGTACTTAGGTGGTTAAATTTGGATATTTGGCAGTTTTCTCTGGTATAGGAGGAAGGTCCGACGGTCCTTAACCAGGTTTTCACGTTTTGAGAGTCATCGCGTGTAGGCTTCCGTCTTAAAATACGTAAATATCGATTTTAAGGTGAAAAACTGCAATAAATGAACAAAGGTTGAGGCCAGCCATAGTATAAAAAAAAATATCGACTATTGGGTGTTTTTTTTGCGCGTAAACCGTTTAAGGGACTCGTCCAACAATGCGTGTAATGTTTTAGTGTCGAAAAATAAATCCTTCACCACGAAAATTTGCAAAACATTATTTTTCAAAAAAGTGGTTTTAGCGTACTTAGGTGGTTTAAATTTGGATTTTTGGCAGTTTTCTGGTATAGGAGGAAGGTCCGACGGTCCCTTAACAGGTTTTCATATATTTAGAGTCATCGCGTGTAGGCTTCCGTCTTAAAAATACGTAAATATCGATTTTAAGGTGAAAAACTGCAATAAATGAACAAAGGTTGAGGCCAGCCGTAGTAATAAAAAAAATATCGACTATTGGTGTTTTTTTTGCGCGTAGACCGTTTAAGGGACTCGTCCAACAATGCGTGTAAAGTTTTAGTGTCGAAAAATAAATCCTTCACCACGAATTTGCAAAACATTATTTTTCAAAAAAGTGGTTATAGCGTACTTAGGTGGTTTAAATTTGGATATTTGGGCAGTTTTCTGGTATAGGAGGAAGGTCCGACGGTCCCTTAACCAGGTTTTCACGTTTTGAGAGTCATCGCGTGTAGGCTTCCGTCTTAAAAATACGGAAATATCGATTTTAAGGTGAAAAACTGCAATAAATGAACAAAGGTTGAGGCCAGCCGTAGTATAAAAAAAAATATCGACTATTGGGTGTTTTTTTTCGCGTAAACCGTTTAAGGGACTCGTCCAACAATGCGTGTAAAGTTTTAGTGTCGAAAAATAAATCCTTCACCACGAAAATTTGCAAAACATTATTTTTTCAAAAGTGGTTTTAGCGTACTTAGGTGGTTTAAATTTGGATTTTTGGCAGTTTTCTGGTATAGGAGGAAGGTCCGACGGTCCCTTAACCAGGTTTTCACGTATTTTAGAGTCATTGCGTGTAGGCTTCCGTCTTAAAAATACGTAAATATCGATTTTAAGGTGAAAAATTGCAATAAATGAACAAAGGTTGAGGCCAGCCGTAGTATAAAAAAAAATATCGACTATTGGTGTTTTTTTTGCGCGTAAACCGTTTAAGGGACTCGTCCAACAATGCGTGTAAAGTTTTAGTGTCGAAAAATAAATCCTTCACCATGAAATTTGCAAAACATTATTTTTCAAAAAAGTGGTTTTAGCGTACTTAGGTGGTTTAATTTGGATATTTGGCAGTTTTCTCTGGTATAGGAGGAAGGTCCGACGGTCCCTTAACCAGGTTTTCACGTTTAGAGTCATCGCGTGTAGGCTTCCGTCTTAAAAATACGAAATTCGATTTTAAGGTGAAAAACTGCAATAAATGAACAAGGTTGAGGCCAGCCGTAGTATAAAAAAAAATATCGACTATTGGGTGTTTTTTTTGCGCGTAAACCGTTTAAGGGACTCGTCCAACAATGCGTGTTAATTTTAGTGTCGAAAAATAAATCCTTCACCACGAAAATTTGCAAAACATTATTTTTCAAAAAGTGGTTTTTAGCGTACTTAGGTGGTTTAAATTTGGATTTGGCAGTTTTCTGGTATAGGAGGAAGGTCCGACGGTCCTTAACCAGGTTTTCACGTTTTTAGAGTCATCGCGTGTAGGCTTCCGTCTTAAAAATACGTAAATATCGATTTTAAGGTGAAAAACTGCAATAAATGAACAAAGGTTGAGGCCAGCCGTAGTATAAAAAAAAATATCGACTATTGGGTGTTTTTTTGCGCGTAAACCGTTTAAGGGACTCGTCCAACATGCGTGTAAATGTTTTAGTGTCGAAAATAAATCCTTCACCACGAAAATTGCAAAACATTATTTTTCAAAAAAGTGGTTTTAGCGTACTTAGGTGGTTTAAATTTGGATTTTTGGCAGTTTTCTGGTATAGGAGGAAGGTCCGACGGTCCCTTAACCAGGTTTTCACGTTTT
>NW_021014636.1:0-72295 GCF_003676215.2 Rhopalosiphum maidis
CACAAACCCAAAAAAAAAAATTCAAATTTAAGACTTCAAAATGGTTTTTCATTGTTTATTTTACATTCTAAGAGTTTTTAAAAATTTATTTAAGGTTATAAGCACATCGGTGCACCGACATCGTTAATAAACGAATAGAATGTTAAATCACTCTACACAACTAAAAAAAAAAAATTCAAATTTAAGACTTCAAAATGGTTTTTCATTGTTTATTTTACATTCTAATAGTTTCTAAAAATAATATTTAAGGTTATTTGCACATCGGTGCACCAGAAAATGTTATTAAACTAATTAGGGTTGAATCACCCAAAACCCACAAAAAATCAAAATTCAAATTTAAGACTTCAACATGATTTTTCATTGTTTATTTTACATTCTAATTGTTTTTAAAAATAATATTTAAGGTTATTAAAACATCGGTGCACCAGACATCGTTAATAAACGAATAGAATGTTAAATCACTCTACACAAACTAAAAAAAAAAATTCAAATTTAACCTCAAAATGGTTTTTCATTGTTTATTTGACATTCTAAGAGTTTCTAAAAATAATATTTAAGGTTATTTGCACATCGGTGCGCCATAAAACGTATTAAAGTAATTGGGGTTTGAATCACCCAAACCCACAAAAAATCAAAATTCAAATTTAAGACTTCAACATGATTTTTCATTGTTTATTTTACATTCTAATTGTTTTTAAAAAATAATTTTAGGTTATTAAAACATCGGTGCACCAGACATCGTTAATAAACGAATAGAAGGTTAAATCACTCTACACAAACTAAAAAAAAAAAATTCAAATTTAAGACTTCAAAATGGTTTTTCATTGTTTATTTTACATTCTAATAGTTTCTAAAAATAATATTTAAGGTTATTTGCACATCGGTGCACCAGAAATGTTATTAAACTAATTGAGGGTTGAATCACCCAAAACCCACAAAAAATCAAAATTCAAATTTAAGACTTCAACATGATTTTTCATTGTTTATTTTACATTCTAATTGTTTTTAAAAATAATATTTAAGGTTATTAAAACATCGGTGCACCAGACATCGTTAATAAACGAATAGAATGTTAAATCACTCTACACAAACTAAAAAAAAAAAATTCAAATTTAAGACCTCAAATGGTTTTTCATTGTTTATTTGACATTCTAATAGTTTCTAAAAATAATATTTAAGGTTATTTGCACATCGGTGCACCAGAAAATGTTATTAAACTAATTGAGAGTTGAATCACCCAAAACCCACAAAAAATCAAAATTCAAATTTAAGACTTCAAAATGGTTTTTCATTGTTTATTTTACATTCTAAGAGTTTTAAAAAATTATATTTAAGGTTATAAGCACATTGGTGCACCGACATCGTTAATAAACGAATAGAATGTTAAATCACTCTACACAAACTAAAAAAAAAATTCAAATTTAAGACTTCAAAATGGTTTTTCATTGTTTATTTGACATTCTATAGTTTCTAAAAATAATATTTAAGGTTATTTGCACATCGGTGCACCAGAAAATGTTATTAAACTAATTGAGGGTTGAATCACCCAAAACCCACAAAAAATCAAAATTCAAATTTAAGACTTCAAAATGGTTTTTCATTGTTTATTTTACATTCTAAGTTTTTTAAAAATAATATTTAAGGTTATTAAGCACATCGGTGCACCAGACATCGTTAATAAACGAATAGAATGTTAAATCACTCTACAACAACTAAAAAAAAAAAAATTCAAATTTAAGACTTCAAAATGGTTTTTTTTTGTTTATTTTACATTCTAAGAGTTTTAAAAATAATATTTAAGGTTATAATCACATCGGTGCATTGGACATCGTTAATAACGAATAAAATTTAAATCACTCTACACAACTAAAAAAAAAAATTCAATTTAAGACTTCAAAATGTCAAATGGTTTTTCATTGTTTATTTTACATTCTAATAGTTTCTAAAAATAATATTTAAGGTTATTTGCACATCGGTGCACCAGAAAATGTTATTAAACTAATTGAGGGTTGAATCACCCAAAACCCACAAAAAATCAAAATTCAAATTTAAGACTTCAACATGATTTTTCATTGTTTATTTTACATTCTAATTGTTTTTAAAAATAATATTTAAGGTTATTAAAACATCGGTGCACCAGACATCGTTAATAAACGAATAGAATGTTAAATCACTCTACACAAACTAAAAAAAAAAATTCAAATTTAAGACCTCAAAATGGTTTTTCATTGTTTATTTGACATTCTAAGAGTTTCTAAAAATAATATTTAAGGTTATTTGCACATCGGTGCGCCATAAAACGTAATTAAAGTAATTGGGGTTGAATCACCCAAAACCCACAAAAATCAAAATTCAATTTAAGACTTCAACATGATTTTTCATTGTTTATTTTACATTCTAATTGTTTTTAAAAATAATATTTAAGGTTATTAAAACATCGGTGCACCAGACATCGTTAATAAACGAATAGAATGTTAAATCACTCTACACAAACTAAAAAAAAAAAATTCAAATTTAAGACTTCAAAATGGTTTTTCATTGTTTATTTGACATTCTAATAGTTTCTAAAAATAATATTTAAGGTTATTAGCACATCGGTGCCCAGAAAATGTTATTTAAACTAATTGAGGGTGAATCACCCAAAACCCACAAAAAATCAAAATTCAAATTTAAGACTTCAACATGATTTTTCATTGTTTATTTTACATTCTAATTGTTTTTAAAATAATATTTAAGGTTATTAAAACATCGGTGCACCAGACATCGTTAATAAACGAATAGAATGTTAAATCACTCTACACAAACTAAAAAAAAAAAATTCAAATTTAAGACCTCAAAATGGTTTTTCATTGTTTATTTGACATTCTAATAGTTTCTAAAAATAATATTTAAGGTTATTTGCACATCGGTGCACCAGAAACGTATTAAGTAATTGGGGGTTGAATCACCCAAAACCCACAAAAAATCAAAATTCAAATTTAAGACTTCAACATGATTTTTCATTGTTTATTTTACATTCTAATTGTTTTTAAAAATAATATTTAAGGTTATTAAAACATCGGTGCACCAGACATCGTTAATAAACGAATAGAATGTTAAATCACTCTACACAAACTAAAAAAAAAAAATTCAAATTTAAGACTTCAAAATGGTTTTTCATTGTTTATTTGACATTCTAATAGTTTCTAAAAATAATATTTAAGGTTATTGCACATCGGTGCACCAGAAAATGTTATTAAACTAATTGAGGGTTGAATCACCCAAAACCCACAAAAAATCAAAATTCAAATTTAAGACTTCAACATGATTTTTCATTGTTTATTTTACATTCTAATTGTTTTTAAAAATAATATTTAAGGTTATTAAAACATCGGTGCACCAGACATCGTTAATAAACGAATAGAATGTTAAATCACTCTACACAAACTAAAAAAAAAAATTCAAATTTAAGACTTCAAAATGGTTTTTCATTGTTTATTTGACATTCTAATAGTTTCTAAAAATAATATTTAAGGTTATTTGCACATCGGTGCACCATAAAACGTAATTAAACTATTGGGGGTTGAATCACCCAAAACCCACAAAAAATCAAAATTCAAATTTAAGACTTCAACATGATTTTTCATTGTTTATTTTACATTCTAATTGTTTTTAAAAATATATTAAGGTTATTAAACATCGGTGCACCAGACATCGTTAATAAACGAATAGAAGGTTAAATCACTCTACACAAACTAAAAAAAAAAATTCAAATTTAAGACTTCAAAATGGTTTTTCATTGTTTATTTTACATTCTAATAGTTTCTAAAAATAATATTTAAGGTTATTAGCACATCGGTGCACCAGAAAATGTTATTAAACTAATTGAGAGTTGAATCACCCAAAACCCACAAAAAATCAAAATTCAAATTTAAGACTTCAAAATGGTTTTTCATTGTTTATTTGACATTCTAAGAGTTTTTAAAAATAATATTTAAGGTTATTTGCACATCGGTGCACCATAAATCGTAATAATTAAGTAATTGGGGGTTGAATCACCCAAAACCCAAAAAATCAAAATTCAAATTTAAGACTTCAACATGATTTTTCATTGTTTATTTTACATTCTAATTGTTTTTAAAAATAATATTTAAGGTTATTAAAACATCGGTGCACCAGACATCGTTAATAAACGAATAGAAGGTTAAATCACTCTACACAAACTAAAAAAAAAAAATTCAAATTTAAGACTTCAAAATGGTTTTTCATTGTTTATTTGACATTCTAATAGTTTCTAAAAATAATATTTAAGGTTATTAGCACATCGGTGCACCAGAAAATGTTATTAAACTAATTGAGGGTTGAATCACCCAAAACCCACAAAAAATCAAAATTCAAATTTAAGACTTCAACATGATTTTTCATTGTTTATTTTACATTCTAATTGTTTTTAAAAATAATATTTAAGGTTATTAAAACATCGGTGCACCAGACATCGTTAATAAACGAATAGAATGTTAAATCACTCTACACAAACTAAAAAAAAAATTCAAATTTAAGACTTCAAAATGGTTTTTCATTGTTTATTTGACATTCTAATAGTTTCTAAAAATAATATTTAAGGTTATTAGCACATCGGTGCACCAGAAAATGTTATTAAACTAATTGAGGGTTGAATCACCCAAAACCCACAAAAAATCAAAATTCAAATTTAAGACTTCAAATGGTTTTTCATTGTTTATTTTACATTCTAAGAGTTTTTAAAAATTATATTTAAGGTTATAAGCACATCGGTGCACCGACATCGTTAATAAACGAATAGAATGTTAAATCACTCTACACAAACTAAAAAAAAAAATTCAAATTTAAGACTTCAAAATGGTTTTTCATTGTTTATTTTACATTCTAATAGTTTCTAAAAATAATATTTAAGGTTATTTGCACATCGGTGCACCAGAAAATGTTATTAAACTAATTGAGGGTTGAATCACCCAAAACCCACAAAAAATCAAAATTCAAATTTAAGACTTCAAAATGATTTTTCATTGTTTATTTTACATTCTAATTGTTTTTAAAAATAATATTTAAGGTTATTAAACATCGGTGCACCAGACATCGTTAATAAACGAATAGAATGTTAAATCACTCTACACAAACTAAAAAAAAAAATTCAAATTTAAGACCTCAAAATGGTTTTTCATTGTTTATTTGACATTCTAAGAGTTTCTAAAAATAATATTTAAGGTTATTTGCACATCGGTGCACCATAAAACGTAATTAAAGTAATTGGGGGTTGAATCACCCAAAACCCACAAAAAATCAAAATTCAAATTTAAGACTTCAACATGATTTTTCATTGTTTATTTTACATTCTAATTGTTTTTAAAAATAATATTTAAGGTTATTAAAACATCGGTGCACCAGACATCGTTAATAAACGAATAGAATGTTAAATCACTCTACACAAACTAAAAAAAAAAAATTCAAATTTAAGACTTCAAAATGGTTTTTCATTGTTTATTTGACATTCTAATAGTTTCTAAAAATAATATTTAAGGTTATTTGCACATCGGTGCACCAGAAAATGTTATTAAACTAATTGAGGGTTGAATCACCCAAAACCCACAAAAAATCAAAATTCAAATTTAAGACTTCAACATGATTTTTCATTGTTTATTTTACATTCTAATTGTTTTTAAAAATAATATTTAAGGTTATTAAAACATCGGTGCACCAGACATCGTTAATAAACGAATAGAATGTTAAATCACTCTACACAAACTAAAAAAAAAAATTCAAATTTAAGACTTCAAAATGGTTTTTCATTGTTTATTTGACATTCTAAGAGTTTCTAAAAATAATATTTAAGGTTATTTGCACATCGGTGCACCATAAAACGTAATTAAAGTAATTGGGGTTGAATCACCCAAAACCCACAAAAAATCAAAATTCAAATTTAAGACTTCAACATGATTTTTCATTGTTTATTTTACATTCTAATTGTTTTTAAAATAATATTTAAGGTTATTAAAACATCGGTGCACCAGACATCGTTAATAAACGAATAGAAGTTAAATCACTCTACACAAACTAAAAAAAAAAAATTCAAATTTAAGACTTCAAAATGGTTTTTCATTGTTTATTTGACATTCTAATAGTTTCTAAAAATAATATTTAAGGTTATTAGCACATCGGTGCACCAGAAAATGTTATTAAACTAATTGAGAGTTGAATCACCCAAAACCCACAAAAATCAAAATTCAAATTTAAGACTTCAACATGATTTTTCATTGTTTATTTTACATTCTAATTGTTTTTAAAAATAATATTTAAGGTTATTAAAACATCGGTGCACCAGACATCGTTAATAAACGAATAGAATGTTAAATCACTCTACACAAACTAAAAAAAAAAAATTCAAATTTAAGACTTCAAAATGGTTTTTCATTGTTTATTTGACATTCTAATAGTTTCTAAAAATAATATTTAAGGTTATTAGCACATCGGTGCACCAGAAAATGTTATTAAACTAATTGAGAGTTGAATCACCCAAAACCCACAAAAAATCAAAATTCAAATTTAAGACTTCAAAATGGTTTTTCATTGTTTATTTTACATTCTAAAGTTTTTAAAAATTATATTTAAGGTTATAAGCACATCGGTGCACCAGACATCGTTAATAAACGAATAGAATGTTAAATCACTCTACACAAACTAAAAAAAAAAATTCAAATTTAAGACTTCAAAATGGTTTTTCATTGTTTATTTGACATTCTAATAGTTTCTAAAAATAATATTTAAGGTTATTTGCACATCGGTGCACCATAAAACGTTATTAAACTAATTGGGGGTTGAATCACCCAAAACCCACAAAAAATCAAAATTCAAATTTAAGACTTCAACATGATTTTTCATTGTTTATTTTACATTCTAATTGTTTTTAAAAATAATATTTAAGGTTATTAAAACATCGGTGCACCAGACATCGTTAATAAACGAATAGAATGTTAAATCACTCTACACAAACTAAAAAAAAAAATTCAAATTTAAGACTTCAAAATGGTTTTTCATTGTTTATTTGACATTCTAATAGTTTCTAAAAATAATATTTAAGGTTATTTGCACATCGGTGCACCAGAAAATGTTATTAAACTAATTGAGGGTTGAATCACCCAAAACCCACAAAAAATCAAAATTCAAATTTAAGACTTCAACATGATTTTTCATTGTTTATTTTACATTCTAATTGTTTTTAAAAATAATATTTAAGGTTATTAAACATCGGTGCACCAGACATCGTTAATAAACGAATAGAATGTTAAATCACTCTACACAAACTAAAAAAAAAAATTCAAATTTAAGACTTCAAAATGGTTTTTCATTGTTTATTTGACATTCTAATAGTTTCTAAAAATAATATTTAAGGTTATTTGCACATCGGTGCACCAGAAAACGTAATTAAACTAATTGGGGGTTGAATCACCCAAAACCCACAAAAAATCAAAATTCAAATTTAAGACTTCAACATGATTTTTCATTGTTTATTTTACATTCTAATTGTTTTTAAAAATAATATTTAAGGTTATTAAAACATCGGTGCACCAGACATCGTTAATAAACGAATAGAATGTTAAATCACTCTACACAAACTAAAAAAAAAAAATTCAAATTTAAGACTTCAAAATGGTTTTTCATTGTTTATTTGACATTCTAATAGTTTCTAAAAATAATATTTAAGGTTATTAGCACATCGGTGCACCAGAAAATGTTATTAAACTAATTGAGGGTTGAATCACCCAAAACCCACAAAAAATCAAAATTCAAATTTAAGACTTCAACATGATTTTTCATTGTTTATTTTACATTCTAATTGTTTTTAAAAATAATATTTAAGGTTATTAAAACATCGGTGCACCAGACATCGTTAATAAACGAATAGAATGTTAAATCACTCTACACAAACTAAAAAAAAAAAATTCAAATTTAAGACTTCAAAATGGTTTTTCATTGTTTATTTGACATTCTAATAGTTTCTAAAAATAATATTTAAGGTTATTAGCACATCGGTGCACCAGAAAATGTTATTAAACTAATTGAGGGTTGAATCACCCAAAACCCACAAAAAATCAAAATTCAAATTTAAGACTTCAAAATGGTTTTTCATTGTTTATTTTACATTCTAAGAGTTTTTAAAAATTATATTTAAGGTTATAAGCACATCGGTGCACCAGACATCGTTAATAAACGAATAGAATGTTAAATCACTCTACACAAACTAAAAAAAAAAATTCAAATTTAAGACTTCAAAATGGTTTTTCATTGTTTATTTGACATTCTAATAGTTTCTAAAAATAATATTTAAGGTTATTTGCACATCGGTGCACCAGAAAACGTAATTAAACTAATTGGGGGTTGAATCACCCAAAACCCAAAAAAAATCAAAATTCAAATTTAAGACTTCAACATGATTTTTCATTGTTTATTTTACATTCTAATTGTTTTTAAAAATAATATTTAAGGTTATTAAAACATCGGTGCACCAGACATCGTTAATAAACGAATAGAAGGTTAAATCACTCTACACAAACTAAAAAAAAAAATTCAAATTTAAGACTTCAAAATGGTTTTTCATTGTTTATTTGACATTCTAATAGTTTCTAAAAATAATATTTAAGGTTATTAGCACATCGGTGCACCAGAAAATGTTATTAAACTAATTGAGAGTTGAATCACCCAAAACCCACAAAAAATCAAAATTCAAATTTAAGACTTCAAAATGGTTTTTCATTGTTTATTTGACATTCTAAGAGTTTCTAAAAATAATATTTAAGGTTATTTGCACATCGGTGCACCATAAACGTAATTAAGTAATTGGGGGTTGAATCACCCAAAACCCACAAAAAATCAAAATTCAAATTTAAGACTTCAAAATGATTTTTCATTGTTTATTTTACATTCTAATTGTTTTTAAAAATAATATTTAAGGTTATTAAAACATCGGTGCACCAGACATCGTTAATAAACGAATAGAAGGTTAAATCACTCTACACAAACTAAAAAAAAAAAATTCAAATTTAAGACTTCAAAATGGTTTTTCATTGTTTATTTGACATTCTAATAGTTTCTAAAAATAATATTTAAGGTTATTAGCACATCGGTGCACCAGAAAATGTTATTAAACTAATTGAGAGTTGAATCACCCAAACCCACAAAAAATCAAAATTCAAATTTAAGACTTCAACATGATTTTTCATTGTTTATTTTACATTCTAATTGTTTTTAAAAATAATATTTAAGGTTATTAAAACATCGGTGCACCAGACATCGTTAATAAACGAATAGAATGTTAAATCACTCTACACAAACTAAAAAAAAAAAATTCAAATTTAAGACTTCAAAATGGTTTTTCATTGTTTATTTGACATTCTAATAGTTTCTAAAAATAATATTTAAGGTTATTAGCACATCGGTGCACCAGAAAATGTTATTAAACTAATTGAGAGTTGAATCACCCAAAACCCACAAAAAATCAAAATTCAAATTTAAGACTTCAAAATGGTTTTTCATTGTTTATTTTACATTCTAAGAGTTTTTAAAAATAATATTTAAGGTTATAAGCACATCGGTGCACCAGACATCGTTAATAAACGAATAGAATGTTAAATCACTCTACACAAACTAAAAAAAAAAATTCAAATTTAAGACTTCAAAATGGTTTTTCATTGTTTATTTGACATTCTAATAGTTTCTAAAAATAATATTTAAGGTTATTAGCACATCGGTGCACCAGAAAATGTTATTAAACTAATTGAGGGTTGAATCACCCAAAACCACAAAAAATCAAAATTCAAATTTAAGACTTCAACATGATTTTTCATTGTTTATTTTACATTCTAATTGTTTTTAAAAATAATATTTAAGGTTATTAAAACATCGGTGCACCAGACATCGTTAATAAACGAATAGAATGTTAAATCACTCTACACAAACTAAAAAAAAAAAATTCAAATTTAAGACTTCAAAATGGTTTTTCATTGTTTATTTGACATTCTAATAGTTTCTAAAAATAATATTTAAGGTTATTAGCACATCGGTGCACCAGAAAATGTTATTAAACTAATTGAGGGTTGAATCACCCAAAACCCACAAAAAATCAAAATTCAAATTTAAGACTTCAAAATGGTTTTTCATTGTTTATTTTACATTCTAAGAGTTTTTAAAAATAATATTTAAGGTTATAAGCACATCGGTGCACCAGACATCGTTAATAAACGAATAGAATGTTAAATCACTCTACACAAACTAAAAAAAAAAAATTCAAATTTAAGACTTCAAAATGGTTTTTCATTGTTTATTTGACATTCTAATAGTTTCTAAAAATAATATTTAAGGTTATTTGCACATCGGTGCACCAGAAAACGTTATTAAACTAATTGGGGTTGAATCACCCAAAACCACAAAAAAAATCAAAATTCAAATTTAAGACTTCAACATGATTTTTCATTGTTTATTTTACATTCTAATTGTTTTTAAAAATAATATTTAAGGTTATTAAAACATCGGTGCACCAGACATCGTTAATAAACGAATAGAAGGTTAAATCACTCTACACAAACTAAAAAAAAAAAAATTCAAATTTAAGACTTCAAAATGGTTTTTCATTGTTTATTTGACATTCTAATAGTTTCTAAAAATAATATTTAAGGTTATTAGCACATCGGTGCACCAGAAAATGTTATTAAACTAATTGAGAGTTGAATCACCCAAAACCCACAAAAAATCAAAATTCAAATTTAAGACTTCAAAATGGTTTTTCATTGTTTATTTGACATTCTAAGAGTTTCTAAAAATAATATTTAAGGTTATTTGCACATCGGTGCGCCATAAAACGTAATTAAAGTAATTGGGGGTTGAATCACCCAAAACCCACAAAAAATCAAAATTCAAATTTAAGACTTCAACATGATTTTTCATTGTTTATTTTACATTCTAATTGTTTTTAAAAATAATATTTAAGGTTATTAAAACATCGGTGCACCAGACATCGTTAATAAACGAATAGAAGGTTAAATCACTCTACACAAACTAAAAAAAAAAAAATTCAAATTTAAGACTTCAAAATGGTTTTTCATTGTTTATTTGACATTCTAATAGTTTCTAAAAATAATATTTAAGGTTATTAGCACATCGGTGCACCAGAAAATGTTATTAAACTAATTGAGAGTTGAATCACCCAAAACCCACAAAAAATCAAAATTCAAATTTAAGACTTCAACATGATTTTTCATTGTTTATTTTACATTCTAATTGTTTTTAAAAATAATATTTAAGGTTATTAAAACATCGGTGCACCAGACATCGTTAATAAACGAATAGAATGTTAAATCACTCTACACAAACTAAAAAAAAAAATTCAAATTTAAGACTTCAAAATGGTTTTTCATTGTTTATTTGACATTCTAATAGTTTCTAAAAATAATATTTAAGGTTATTAGCACATCGGTGCACCAGAAAATGTTATTAAACTAATTGAGGTTGAATCACCCAAAACCCACAAAAAATCAAAATTCAAATTTAAGACTTCAAATGGTTTTTCATTGTTTATTTTACATTCTAAGTTTTTAAAAATTATATTTAAGGTTATAAGCACAACGGTGCACCAGACATCGTTAATAAACGAATAGAATGTTAAATCACTCTACACAAACTAAAAAAAAAAATTCAAATTTAAGACTTCAAAATGGTTTTTCATTGTTTATTTTACATTCTAATAGTTTCTAAAAATAATATTTAAGGTTATTTGCACATCGGTGCACCAGAAAATGTTATTAAACTAATTGAGGGTTGAATCACCCAAAACCCACAAAAAATCAAAATTCAAATTTAAGACTTCAAAATGATTTTTCATTGTTTATTTTACATTCTAATTGTTTTTAAAAATAATATTTAAGGTTATTAAAACATCGGTGCACCAGACATCGTTAATAAACGAATAGAATGTTAAATCACTCTACACAAACTAAAAAAAAAAAATTCAAATTTAAGACCTCAAAATGGTTTTTCATTGTTTATTTGACATTCTAAGAGTTTCTAAAAATAATATTTAAGGTTATTTGCACATCGGTGCACCATAAACGTAATTAAAGTAATTGGGGTTGAATCACCCAAAACCCACAAAAAATCAAAATTCAAATTTAAGACTTCAACATGATTTTTCATTGTTTATTTTACATTCTAATTGTTTTTAAAAATAATATTTAAGGTTATTAAAACATCGGTGCACCAGACATCGTTAATAAACGAATAGAAGGTTAAATCACTCTACACAAACTAAAAAAAAAAAATTCAAATTTAAGACTTCAAAATGGTTTTTCATTGTTTATTTGACATTCTAATAGTTTCTAAAAATAATATTTAAGGTTATTAGCACATCGGTGCACCAGAAAATGTTATTAAACTAATTGAGAGTTGAATCACCCAAAACCCACAAAAAATCAAAATTCAAATTTAAGACTTCAACATGATTTTTCATTGTTTATTTTACATTCTAATTGTTTTTAAAAATAATATTTAAGGTTATTAAACATCGGTGCACCAGACATCGTTAATAAACGAATAGAATGTTAAATCACTCTACACAAACTAAAAAAAAAAATTCAAATTTAAGACTTCAAAATGGTTTTTCATTGTTTATTTGACATTCTAATAGTTTCTAAAAATAATATTTAAGGTTATTAGCACATCGGTGCACCAGAAAATGTTATTAAACTAATTGAGAGTTGAATCACCCAAAACCCACAAAAAATCAAAATTCAAATTTAAGACTTCAAAATGGTTTTTCATTGTTTATTTTACATTCTAAGAGTTTTTAAAAATATATTTAAGGTTATAAGCACATCGGTGCACCGACATCGTTAATAAACGAATAGAATGTTAAATCACTCTACACAAACTAAAAAAAAAAATTCAAATTTAAGACTTCAAATGGTTTTTCATTGTTTATTTTACATTCTAATTGTTTTTAAAAATAATATTTAAGGTTATTAAACATCGGTGCACCAGACATCGTTAATAAACGAATAGAATGTTAAATCACTCTACACAAACTAAAAAAAAAAAATTCAAATTTAAGACTTCAAAATGGTTTTTCATTGTTTATTTGACATTCTAATAGTTTCTAAAAATAATATTTAAGGTTATTTGCACATCGGTGCACCAGAAATGTTATTAAACTAATTGAGGGTTGAATCACCCAAAACCCACAAAAAATCAAAATTCAAATTTAAGACTTCAACATGATTTTTCATTGTTTATTTTACATTCTAATTGTTTTTAAAAATAATATTTAAGGTTATTAAAACATCGGTGCACCAGACATCGTTAATAAACGAATAGAATGTTAAATCACTCTACACAAACTAAAAAAAAAAAATTCAAATTTAAGACTTCAAAATGGTTTTTCATTGTTTATTTGACATTCTAATAGTTTCTAAAAATAATATTTAAGGTTATTAGCACATCGGTGCACCAGAAAATGTTATTAAACTAATTGAGGTTGAATCACCCAAAACCCACAAAAAATCAAAATTCAAATTTAAGACTTCAAAATGGTTTTTCATTGTTTATTTTACATTCTAAGAGTTTTTTAAAAATTATATTTAAGGTTATAAGCACATCGGTGCACCAGACATCGTTAATAAACGAATAGAATGTTAAATCACTCTACACAAACTAAAAAAAAAAAATTCAAATTTAAGACTTCAAAATGGTTTTTCATTGTTTATTTTACATTCTAATAGTTTCTAAAAATAATATTTAAGGTTATTTGCACATCGGTGCACCAGAAAATGTTATTAAACTAATTGAGGGTTGAATCACCCAAAACCCACAAAAAATCAAAATTCAAATTTAAGACTTCAAATGATTTTTCATTGTTTATTTTACATTCTAATTGTTTTTAAAAATAATATTTAAGGTTATTAAAACATCGGTGCACCAGACATCGTTAATAAACGAATAGAATGTTAAATCACTCTACACAAACTAAAAAAAAAAAATTCAAATTTAAGACTTCAAAATGGTTTTTCATTGTTTATTTGACATTCTAAGAGTTTCTAAAAATAATATTTAAGGTTATTTGCACATCGGTGCACCATAAAACGTAATTAAAGTAATTGGGGGTTGAATCACCCAAAACCCACAAAAAATCAAAATTCAAATTTAAGACTTCAACATGATTTTTCATTGTTTATTTTACATTCTAATTGTTTTTAAAAATAATATTTAAGGTTATTAAAACATCGGTGCACCAGACATCGTTAATAAACGAATAGAAGGTTAATCACTCTACACAAACTAAAAAAAAAAAATTCAAATTTAAGACTTCAAAATGGTTTTTCATTGTTTATTTGACATTCTAATAGTTTCTAAAAATAATATTTAAGGTTATTAGCACATCGGTGCACCAGAAAATGTTATTAAACTAATTGAGAGTTGAATCACCCAAAACCACAAAAAATCAAAATTCAAATTTAAGACTTCAAAATGGTTTTTCATTGTTTATTTTACATTCTAAGAGTTTCTTAAAATAATATTTAAGGTTATTAGCACATCGGTGCACCAGAAATCGTAATTAAACTAATTGAGGGTTGAATCACCCAAACCCACAAAAAATCAAAATTCAAATTTAAGACTTCAAAATGGTTTTTCATTGTTTATTTTACATTCTAATGTTTTTAAAAATAATATTTAAGGTTATTAAAACATCGGTGCACCAGACATCGTTAATAAACGAATAGAAGGTTAAATCACTCTACACAAACTAAAAAAAAAAATTCAAATTTAAGACTTCAAAATGGTTTTTCATTGTTTATTTGACATTCTAATAGTTTTCTAAAAATAATATTTAAGGTTATTAGCACATCGGTGCACCAGAAAATGTTATTAACTAATTGAGAGTTGAATCACCCAAAACCCACAAAAAATCAAAATTCAAATTTAAGACTTCAAATGATTTTTCATTGTTTATTTTACATTCTAATTGTTTTTAAAAATAATATTTAAGGTTATTAAAACATCGGTGCACCAGACATCGTTAATAAACTAATAGAATGTTAAATCACTCTACACAAACTAAAAAAAAAAATTCAAATTTAAGACTTCAAATGGTTTTTCATTGTTTATTTGACATTCTAATAGTTTCTAAAAATAATATTTAAGGTTATTAGCACATCGGTGCACCAGAAATGTTATTAAACTAATTGAGAGTTGAATCACCCAAAACCCAAAAAATCAAAATTCAAATTTAAGACTTCAAAATGGTTTTTCATTGTTTATTTTACATTCTAAGAGTTTTTAAAAATAATATTTAAGGTTATAAGCACATCGGTGCACCAGACATCGTTAATAAACGAATAGAATGTTAAATCACTCTACACAAACTAAAAAAAAAAAATTCAAATTTAAGACTTCAAAATGGTTTTTCATTGTTTATTTTACATTCTAAGAGTTTTAAAAATAATATTTAAGGTTATAACACATCGGTGCACCAGACATCGTTAATAAACGAATAGAATGTTAAATCACTCTACACAAACTAAAAAAAAAAAATTCAAATTTAAGACTTCAAAATGGTTTTTCATTGTTTATTTTACATTCTAATAGTTTCTAAAAATAATATTTAAGGTTATTTGCACATCGGTGCACCAGAAAATGTTATTAAACTAATTGAGGGTTGAATCACCCAAAACCCACAAAAATCAAAATTCAAATTTAAGACTTCAACATGATTTTTCATTGTTTATTTTACATTCTAATTGTTTTTAAAAATAATATTTAAGGTTATTAAACATCGGTGCACCAGACATCGTTAATAAACGAATAGAATGTTAAATCACTCTACACAAACTAAAAAAAAAAAATTCAAATTTAAGACTTCAAAATGGTTTTTCATTGTTTATTTGACATTCTAATAGTTTCTAAAAATAATATTTAAGGTTATTAGCACATCGGTGCACCAGAAAATGTTATTAAACTAATTGAGAGTTGAATCACCCAAAACCCACAAAAAATCAAAATTCAAATTTAAGACTTCAACATGATTTTTCATTGTTTATTTTACATTCTAATTGTTTTTAAAAATAATATTTAAGGTTATTAAAACATCGGTGCACCAGACATCGTTAATAAACGAATAGAATGTTAAATCACTCTACACAAACTAAAAAAAAAAAATTCAAATTTAAGACTTCAAAATGGTTTTTCATTGTTTATTTGACATTCTAATAGTTTCTAAAAATAATATTTAAGGTTATTAGCACATCGGTGCACCAGAAATGTTATTAAACTAATTGAGAGTTGAATCACCCAAAACCCACAAAAAATCAAAATTCAAATTTAAGACTTCAAAATGGTTTTTCATTGTTTATTTTACATTCTAATAGTTTTTAAAAATAATATTTAAGGTTATTAAAACATCGGTGCACCAGACATCGTTAATAAACGAATAGAATGTTAAATCACTCTACACAAACTAAAAAAAAAAAATTCAAATTTAAGACTTCAAAATGGTTTTTCATTGTTTATTTGACATTCTAAGAGTTTCTAAAAATAATATTTAAGGTTATTTGCACATCGGTGCACCAGAAAATGTAATTAAACTAATTGGGGGTTGAATCACCCAAAACCCACAAAAAATCAAAATTCAAATTTAAGACTTCAAATGGTTTTTCATTGTTTATTTTACATTCTAATTGTTTTTAAAAATAATATTTAAGGTTATTAAAACATCGGTGCACCAGACATCGTTAATAAACGAATAGAATGTTAAATCACTCTACACAAACTAAAAAAAAAAAATTCAAATTTAAGACTTCAAAATGGTTTTTCATTGTTTATTTTACATTCTAAGAGTTTTAAAAATAATATTTAAGGTTATAAGCACATCGGTGCACCAGACATCGTTAATAAACGAATAGAATGTTAAATCACTCTACACAAACTAAAAAAAAAAATTCAAATTTAAGACTTCAAAATGGTTTTTCATTGTTTATTTTACATTCTAATAGTTTCTAAAAATAATATTTAAGGTTATTTGCACATCGGTGCACCAGAAAATGTTATTAAACTAATTGAGGGTTGAATCACCCAAAACCCACAAAAAATCAAAATTCAAATTTAAGACTTCAACATGATTTTTCATTGTTTATTTTACATTCTAATTGTTTTTAAAAATAATATTTAAGGTTATTAAAACATCGGTGCACCAGACATCGTTAATAAACGAATAGAATGTTAAATCACTCTACACAAACTAAAAAAAAAAAATTCAAATTTAAGACTTCAAAATGGTTTTTCATTGTTTATTTGACATTCTAAGAGTTTCTAAAAATAATATTTAAGGTTATTTGCACATCGGTGCACCATAAAACGTAATTAAAGTAATTGGGGGTTGAATCACCCAAAACCCACAAAAAATCAAAATTCAAATTTAAGACTTCAACATGATTTTTCATTGTTTATTTTACATTCTAATTGTTTTTAAAAATAATATTTAAGGTTATTAACATCGGTGCACCAGACATCGTTAATAAACGAATAGAATGTTAAATCACTCTACACAAACTAAAAAAAAAAAATTCAAATTTAAGACTTCAAAATGGTTTTTCATTGTTTATTTGACATTCTAATAGTTTCTAAAAATAATATTTAAGGTTATTAGCACATCGGTGCACCAGAAAATGTTATTAAACTAATTGAGGGTTGAATCACCCAAAACCCACAAAAAATCAAAATTCAAATTTAAGACTTCAACATGATTTTTCATTGTTTATTTTACATTCTAATTGTTTTTAAAAATATATTTAAGGTTATTAAAACATCGGTGCACCAGACATCGTTAATAAACGAATAGAATGTTAAATCACTCTACACAAACTAAAAAAAAAAATTCAAATTTAAGACTTCAAAATGGTTTTTCATTGTTTATTTGACATTCTAATAGTTTCTAAAAATAATATTTAAGGTTATTTGCACATCGGTGCACCAGAAAATGTTATTAAACTAATTGAGGGTTGAATCACCCAAAACCCACAAAAAATCAAAATTCAAATTTAAGACTTCAAAATGGTTTTTCATTGTTTATTTTACATTCTAAGAGTTTTTAAAAATTATATTTAAGGTTATAAGCACATCGGTGCACCAGACATCGTTAATAAACGAATAGAATGTTAAATCACTCTACACAAACTAAAAAAAAAAATTCAAATTTAAGACTTCAAAATGGTTTTTCATTGTTTATTTGACATTCTAATAGTTTCTAAAAATAATATTTAAGGTTATTTGCACATCGGTGCACCAGAAAATGTTATTAAACTAATTGAGGGTTGAATCACCCAAAACCCACAAAAAATCAAAATTCAAATTTAAGACTTCAAAATGATTTTTCATTGTTTATTTTACATTCTAATGTTTTTAAAAATAATATTTAAGGTTATTAAAACATCGGTGCACCAGACATCGTTAATAAACGAATAGAATGTTAAATCACTCTACACAAACTAAAAAAAAAAAATTCAAATTTAAGACTTCAAAATGGTTTTTCATTGTTTATTTGACATTCTAATAGTTTCTAAAAATAATATTTAAGGTTATTAGCACATCGGTGCACCAGAAAATGTTATTAAACTAATTGAGAGTTGAATCACCCAAAACCCAAAAAAAATCAAATTCAAATTTAAGACTTCAAAATGGTTTTTCATTGTTTATTTTACATTCTAAGAGTTTTTAAAAATAATATTTAAGGTTATTAGCACATCGGTGCACCAGAAATCGTAATAAACGAATAGAGGGTTGAATCACTCCAAAACCCACAAAAAAAAAATTCAAATTTAAGACTTCAAAATGGTTTTTCATTGTTTATTTTACATTCTAATAGTTTTTAAAAATAATATTTAAGGTTATTAAAACATCGGTGCACCAGACATCGTTAATAAACGAATAGAAGGTTAAATCACTCTACACAAACTAAAAAAAAAAAAATTCAAATTTAAGACTTCAAAATGGTTTTTCATTGTTTATTTTACATTCTAATAGTTTCTAAAAATAATATTTAAGGTTATTAGCACATCGGTGCACCAGAAAATGTTATTAAACTAATTGAGAGTTGAATCACCCAAAACCCACAAAAAATCAAAATTCAAATTTAAGACTTCAAAATGGTTTTTCATTGTTTATTTTACATTCTAATTGTTTTTAAAAATAATATTTAAGGTTATTAAAACATCGGTGCACCAGACATCGTTAATAAACTAATAGAATGTTAAATCACTCTACACAAACTAAAAAAAAAAAATTCAAATTTAAGACTTCAAAATGGTTTTTCATTGTTTATTTTACATTCTAATAGTTTCTAAAAATAATATTTAAGGTTATTAGCACATCGGTGCACCAGAAAATGTTATTAAACTAATTGAGGTTGAATCACCCAAAAACCCACAAAAAATCAAAATTCAAATTTAAGACTTCAAAATGGTTTTTCATTGTTTATTTTACATTCTAAGAGTTTTTAAAAATAATATTTAAGGTTATAGCACATCGGTGCACCAGACATCGTTAATAAACGAATAGAATGTTAAATCACTCTACACAAACTAAAAAAAAAAAATTCAAATTTAAGACTTCAAAATGATTTTTCATTGTTTATTTTACATTCTAAGAGTTTAAAAATAATATTTAAGGTTATAAGCACATCGGTGCACCAGACATCGTTAATAAACGAATAGAATGTTAAATCACTCTACACAAACTAAAAAAAAAAATTCAAATTTAAGACTTCAAAATGGTTTTTCATTGTTTATTTTACATTCTAATAGTTTCTAAAAATAATATTTAAGGTTATTTGCACATCGGTGCACCAGAAAATGTTATTAAACTAATTGAGGGTTGAATCACCCAAAACCCACAAAAAATCAAAATTCAAATTTAAGACTTCAACATGATTTTTCATTGTTTATTTTACATTCTAATTGTTTTTAAAAATAATATTTAAGGTTATTAAAACATCGGTGCACCAGACATCGTTAATAAACGAATAGAATGTTAAATCACTCTACACAAACTAAAAAAAAAAAATTCAAATTTAAGACTTCAAAATGGTTTTTCATTGTTTATTTGACATTCTAATAGTTTCTAAAAATAATATTTAAGGTTATTAGCACATCGGTGCACCAGAAAATGTTATTAAACTAATTGAGGGTTGAATCACCCAAAACCCACAAAAAATCAAAATTCAAATTTAAGACTTCAACATGATTTTTCATTGTTTATTTTACATTCTAATTGTTTTTAAAAATAATATTTAAGGTTATTAAAACATCGGTGCACCAGACATCGTTAATAAACGAATAGAATGTTAAATCACTCTACACAAACTAAAAAAAAAAATTCAAATTTAAGACTTCAAAATGGTTTTTCATTGTTTATTTGACATTCTAATAGTTTCTAAAAATAATATTTAAGGTTATTAGCACATCGGTGCACCAGAAATGTTATTAAACTAATTGAGGGTTGAATCACCCAAAACCCACAAAAAATCAAAATTCAAATTTAAGACTTCAAAATGGTTTTTCATTGTTTATTTTACATTCTAATTGTTTTTAAAAATAATATTTAAGGTTATTAAACATCGGTGCACCAGACATCGTTAATAAACGAATAGAATGTTAAATCACTCTACACAAACTAAAAAAAAAAATTCAAATTTAAGACTTCAAAATGGTTTTTCATTGTTTATTTGACATTCTAATAGTTTCTAAAAATAATATTTAAGGTTATTTGCACATCGGTGCACCATGAAACGTAATTAAAGTAATTGAGGATTGAATCACCCGAAACCCCCAAAAATCAAAATTCAAATTTAAGACTTCAAAATGGTTTTTCATTGTTTATTTTACATTCTAATTGTTTTTAAAAATAATATTTAAGGTTATTAAAACATCGGTGCACCAGACATCGTTAATAAACGAATAGAATGTTAAATCACTCTACACAAACTAAAAAAAAAAAATTCAAATTTAAGACTTCAAAATGGTTTTTCATTGTTTATTTTACATTCTAAGAGTTTTTAAAAATTATATTTAAGGTGATAAGCACATCGGTGCATTGGACATCGTTAATAAACGAATAGAATGTTAAATCACTCTACACAAACTAAAAAAAAAAAATTCAAATTTAAGACTTCAAAATGGTTTTTCATTGTTTATTTTACATTCTAATAGTTTCTAAAAATAATATTTAAGGTTATTTGCACATCGGTGCACCAGAAAATGTTATTAAACTAATTGAGGGTTGAATCACCCAAAACCCACAAAAAATCAAAATTCAAATTTAAGACTTCAACATGATTTTTCATTGTTTATTTTACATTCTAATTGTTTTTAAAAATAATATTTAAGGTTATTAAAACATCGGTGCACCAGACATCGTTAATAAACGAATAGAATGTTAAATCACTCTACACAAACTAAAAAAAAAAAATTCAAATTTAAGACCTCAAAATGGTTTTTCATTGTTTATTTGACATTCTAAGAGTTTCTAAAAATAATATTTAAGGTTATTTGCACATCGGTGCGCCATAAAACGTAATTAAAGTAATTGGGGGTTGAATCACCCAAAACCCACAAAAAATCAAAATTCAAATTTAAGACTTCAACATGATTTTTCATTGTTTATTTTACATTCTAATTGTTTTTAAAAATAATATTTAAGGTTATTAAAACATCGGTGCACCAGACATCGTTAATAAACGAATAGAATGTTAAATCACTCTACACAAACTAAAAAAAAAAAATTCAAATTTAAGACTTCAAAATGGTTTTTCATTGTTTATTTGACATTCTAATAGTTTCTAAAAATAATATTTAAGGTTATTAGCACATCGGTGCACCAGAAAATGTTATTAAACTAATTGAGAGTTGAATCACCCAAAACCCACAAAAAATCAAAATTCAAATTTAAGACTTCAACATGATTTTTCATTGTTTATTTTACATTCTAATTGTTTTTAAAAATAATATTTAAGGTTATTAAAACATCGGTGCACCAGACATCGTTAATAAACGAATAGAATGTTAAATCACTCTACACAAACTAAAAAAAAAAAATTCAAATTTAAGACTTCAAAATGGTTTTTCATTGTTTATTTGACATTCTAATAGTTTCTAAAAATAATATTTAAGGTTATTAGCACATCGGTGCACCAGAAAATGTTATTAAACTAATTGAGGGTTGAATCACCCAAAACCCACAAAAAATCAAAATTCAAATTTAAGACTTCAAAATGGTTTTTCATTGTTTATTTTACATTCTAAGAGTTTTTAAAAATTATATTTAAGGTGATAAGCACATTGGTGCACCAGACATCGTTAATAAACGAATAGAATGTTAAATCACTCTACACAAACTAAAAAAAAAAAATTCAAATTTAAGACTTCAAAATGGTTTTTCATTGTTTATTTTACATTCTAATAGTTTCTAAAAATAATATTTAAGGTTATTTGCACATCGGTGCACCAGAAAATGTTATTAAACTAATTGAGGGTTGAATCACCCAAAACCCACAAAAAATCAAAATTCAAATTTAAGACTTCAAAATGGTTTTTCATTGTTTATTTTACATTCTAATTGTTTTTAAAAATAATATTTAAGGTTATTAAAACATCGGTGCACCAGACATCGTTAATAAACGAATAGAATGTTAAATCACTCTACACAAACTAAAAAAAAAAAATTCAAATTTAAGACTTCAAAATGGTTTTTCATTGTTTATTTGACATTCTAAGAGTTTCTAAAAATAATATTTAAGGTTATTTGCACATCGGTGCACCATAAAACGTAATTAAAGTAATTGGGGTTGAATCACCCAAAACCCACAAAAAATCAAAATTCAAATTTAAGACTTCAACATGATTTTTCATTGTTTATTTTACATTCTAATTGTTTTTAAAAATAATATTTAAGGTTATTAAAACATCGGTGCACCAGACATCGTTAATAAACGAATAGAATGTTAAATCACTCTACACAAACTAAAAAAAAAAAATTCAAATTTAAGACTTCAAAATGGTTTTTCATTGTTTATTTGACATTCTAATAGTTTCTAAAAATAATATTTAAGGTTATTAGCACATCGGTGCACCAGAAAATGTTATTAAACTAATTGAGAGTTGAATCACCCAAAACCCACAAAAAATCAAAATTCAAATTTAAGACTTCAACATGATTTTTCATTGTTTATTTTACATTCTAATTGTTTTTAAAAATAATATTTAAGGTTATTAAAACATCGGTGCACCAGACATCGTTAATAAACGAATAGAATGTTAAATCACTCTACACAAACTAAAAAAAAAAATTCAAATTTAAGACTTCAAAATGGTTTTTCATTGTTTATTTGACATTCTAATAGTTTCTAAAAATAATATTTAAGGTTATTAGCACATCGGTGCACCAGAAAATGTTATTAAACTAATTGAGGGTTGAATCACCCAAAACCCACAAAAAATCAAAATTCAAATTTAAGACTTCAAAATGGTTTTTCATTGTTTATTTTACATTCTAAGAGTTTTTAAAAATTATATTTAAGGTTATAAGCACATCGGTGCACCAGACATCGTTAATAAACGAATAGAATGTTAAATCACTCTACACAAACTAAAAAAAAAAAATTCAAATTTAAGACTTCAAAATGGTTTTTCATTGTTTATTTTACATTCTAATAGTTTTTAAAAATAATATTTAAGGTTATTAAAACATCGGTGCACCAGAAATCGTTAATAAACGAATAGAATGTTAATCACTCTACACCAAACAAAAAAAAAAAATTCAAATTTAAGACTTCAAAATGGTTTTTCATTGTTTATTTTACATTCTAAGTTTTTTAAAATAATATTTAAGGTTATTTGCACATCGGTGCACCAGAAAACGTTAATTAAACTAATTGAGGGTTGAAATCACCCAAAACCCACAAAAAAAAAAATTCAAATTTAAGACTTCAAAATGGTTTTTCATTGTTTATTTTACATTCTAATTTTTTAAAAATAATATTTAAGGTTATTAAAACATCGGTGCACCAGACATCGTTAATAAACGAATAGAAGGTTAAATCACTCTACAAAACTAAAAAAAAAAAAATTCAAATTTAAGACTTCAAAATGGTTTTTCATTGTTTATTTTACATTCTAATAGTTTTTAAAAATAATATTTAAGGTTATTAGCACATCGGTGCACCAGACATCGTTATTAAACTAATTGAGGTTGAATCACCCACAAACCACAAAAAAAAAATTCAAATTTAAGACTTCAAAATGGTTTTTCATTGTTTATTTTACATTCTAATAGTTTTTAAAAATAATATTTAAGGTTATAAGCACATCGGTGCACCAGACATCGTTAATAAACGAATAGAATGTTAAATCACCCAAAACTAAAAAAAAATCAATTCAAATTTAAGACTTCAAAATGATTTTTCATTGTTTATTTTACATTCTAAGAGTTTTAAAAATAATATTTAAGGTTATAAGCACATTGGTGCACCAGACATCGTTAATAAACGAATAGAATGTTAAATCACTCTACACAAACTAAAAAAAAAAAATTCAAATTTAAGACTTCAAAATGGTTTTTCATTGTTTATTTTACATTCTAATAGTTTCTAAAAATAATATTTAAGGTTATTTGCACATCGGTGCACCAGAAAATGTTATTAAACTAATTGGGGGTTGAATCACCCAAAACCCACAAAAAATCAAAATTCAAATTTAAGACTTCAACATGATTTTTCATTGTTTATTTTACATTCTAATTGTTTTTAAAAATAATATTTAAGGTTATTAAAACATCGGTGCACCAGACATCGTTAATAAACGAATAGAATGTTAAATCACTCTACACAAACTAAAAAAAAAAAATTCAAATTTAAGACTTCAAAATGGTTTTTCATTGTTTATTTGACATTCTAATAGTTTCTAAAAATAATATTTAAGGTTATTAGCACATCGGTGCACCAGAAAATGTTATTAAACTAATTGAGGGTTGAATCACCCAAAACCCACAAAAAATCAAAATTCAAATTTAAGACTTCAACATGATTTTTCATTGTTTATTTTACATTCTAATTGTTTTTAAAAATAATATTTAAGGTTATTAAAACATCGGTGCACCAGACATCGTTAATAAACGAATAGAATGTTAAATCACTCTACACAAACTAAAAAAAAAAAATTCAAATTTAAGACTTCAAAATGGTTTTTCATTGTTTATTTGACATTCTAATAGTTTCTAAAAATAATATTTAAGGTTATTAGCACATCGGTGCACCAGAAAATGTTATTAAACTAATTGAGGGTTGAATCACCCAAAACCCACAAAAAATCAAAATTCAAATTTAAGACTTCAAAATGGTTTTTCATTGTTTATTTTACATTCTAAGAGTTTTTAAAAATTATATTTAAGGTTATAAGCACATTGGTGCACCGGACATCGTTAATAAACGAATAGAATGTTAAATCACTCTACACAAACTAAAAAAAAAAAATTCAAATTTAAGACTTCAAAATGGTTTTTCATTGTTTATTTTACATTCTAATAGTTTCTAAAAATAATATTTAAGGTTATTTGCACATCGGTGCACCAGAAAATGTTATTAAACTAATTGAGGGTTGAATCACCCAAAACCCACAAAAAATCAAAATTCAAATTTAAGACTTCAACATGATTTTTCATTGTTTATTTTACATTCTAATTGTTTTTAAAAATAATATTTAAGGTTATTAAAACATCGGTGCACCAGACATCGTTAATAAACGAATAGAATGTTAAATCACTCTACACAAACTAAAAAAAAAAAATTCAAATTTAAGACTTCAAAATGGTTTTTCATTGTTTATTTGACATTCTAATAGTTTCTAAAAATAATATTTAAGGTTATTTGCACATCGGTGCACCAGAAAACGTAATTAAACTAATTGAGGGTTGAATCACCCAAAACCCACAAAAAATCAAAATTCAAATTTAAGACTTCAAAATGATTTTTCATTGTTTATTTTACATTCTAATTGTTTTTAAAAATAATATTTAAGGTTATTAAAACATCGGTGCACCAGACATCGTTAATAAACGAATAGAATGTTAAATCACTCTACACAAACTAAAAAAAAAAAATTCAAATTTAAGACTTCAAAATGGTTTTTCATTGTTTATTTTACATTCTAAGAGTTTTAAAAATATATTTAAGGTTATTAGCACATCGGTGCACCAGACATCGTTAATAAACGAATAGATGTTAAATCACTCTACACAAACTAAAAAAAAAATTCAAATTTAAGACTTCAAAATGGTTTTTCATTGTTTATTTTACATTCTAATAGTTTCTAAAAATAATATTTAAGGTTATTTGCACATCGGTGCACCAGAAAATGTTATTAAACTAATTGAGGGTTGAATCACCCAAAACCCACAAAAAATCAAAATTCAAATTTAAGACTTCAACATGATTTTTCATTGTTTATTTTACATTCTAATTGTTTTTAAAAATAATATTTAAGGTTATTAAACATCGGTGCACCAGACATCGTTAATAAACGAATAGAATGTTAAATCACTCTACACAAACTAAAAAAAAAAAATTCAAATTTAAGACTTCAAAATGGTTTTTCATTGTTTATTTGACATTCTAAGAGTTTCTAAAAATAATATTTAAGGTTATTTGCACATCGGTGCACCATAAAACGTAATTAAACTAATTGGGGGTTGAATCACCCAAAACCCACAAAAAATCAAAATTCAAATTTAAGACTTCAAAATGGTTTTTCATTGTTTATTTTACATTCTAATTTTTAAAAAATAATATTTAAGGTTATAACACATCGGTGCACCAGACATCGTTAATAAACGAATAGAATGTTAAATCACTCTACACAAACTAAAAAAAAAAAATTCAAATTTAAGACTTCAAAATGGTTTTTCATTGTTTATTTGACATTCTAATAGTTTCTAAAAATAATATTTAAGGTTATTTGCACATCGGTGCACCAGAAAATGTTATTAAACTAATTGAGGGTTGAATCACCCAAAACCCACAAAAAATCAAAATTCAAATTTAAGACTTCAAAATGGTTTTTCATTGTTTATTTTACATTCTAATTGTTTTTAAAAATAATATTTAAGGTTATTAAAACATCGGTGCACCAGACATCGTTAATAAACGAATAGAATGTTAAATCACTCTACACAAACTAAAAAAAAAAAATTCAAATTTAAGACTTCAAAATGGTTTTTCATTGTTTATTTGACATTCTAATAGTTTCTAAAAATAATATTTAAGGTTATTTGCACATCGGTGCACCATAAAACGTAATTAAAGTAATTGGGGTTGAATCACCCAAAACCCACAAAAAATCAAAATTCAAATTTAAGACTTCAACATGATTTTTCATTGTTTATTTTACATTCTAATTGTTTTTAAAAATAATATTTAAGGTTATTAAAACATCGGTGCACCAGACATCGTTAATAAACGAATAGAATGTTAAATCACTCTACACAAACTAAAAAAAAAAAATTCAAATTTAAGACTTCAAAATGGTTTTTCATTGTTTATTTGACATTCTAATAGTTTCTAAAAATAATATTTAAGGTTATTAGCACATCGGTGCACCAGAAAATGTTATTAAACTAATTGAGAGTTGAATCACCCAAAACCCACAAAAAATCAAAATTCAAATTTAAGACTTCAACATGATTTTTCATTGTTTATTTTACATTCTAATTGTTTTTAAAAATAATATTTAAGGTTATTAAAACATCGGTGCACCAGACATCGTTAATAAACGAATAGAATGTTAAATCACTCTACACAAACTAAAAAAAAAAATTCAAATTTAAGACTTCAAAATGGTTTTTCATTGTTTATTTGACATTCTAATAGTTTCTAAAAATAATATTTAAGGTTATTAGCACATCGGTGCACCAGAAAATGTTATTAAACTAATTGAGGTTGAATCACCCAAAACCCACAAAAAATCAAAATTCAAATTTAAGACTTCAAAATGGTTTTTCATTGTTTATTTTACATTCTAAGAGTTTTTAAAAATTATATTTAAGGTTATAAGCACATCGGTGCACCAGACATCGTTAATAAACGAATAGAATGTTAAATCACTCTACACAAACTAAAAAAAAAAAAATTCAAATTTAAGACTTCAAAATGATTTTTCATTGTTTATTTTACATTCTAATTGTTTTAAAAATAATATTTAAGGTTATTAAACACATCGGTGCACCAGACATCGTTAATAAACGAATAGAATGTTAAATCACTCTACACAAACTAAAAAAAAAAAATTCAAATTTAAGACTTCAAAATGGTTTTTCATTGTTTATTTGACATTCTAATAGTTTCTAAAAATAATATTTAAGGTTATTTGCACATCGGTGCACCAGAAAATGTTATTAAACTAATTGAGGGTTGAATCACCCAAAACCCACAAAAAAAAATTCAAATTTAAGACTTCAAATGATTTTTCATTGTTTATTTTACATTCTAAGAGTTTTTAAAAATATATTTAAGGTTATAAGCACATCGGTGCACCAGACATCGTTAATAAACGAATAGAATGTTAAATCACTCTACACAAACTAAAAAAAAAAAATTCAAATTTAAGACTTCAAAATGGTTTTTCATTGTTTATTTGACATTCTAATAGTTTCTAAAAATAATATTTAAGGTTATTTGCACATCGGTGCACCAGAAAACGTAATTAAAGTAATTGGGGGTTGAATCACCCAAAACCCACAAAAAATCAAAATTCAAATTTAAGACTTCAACATGATTTTTCATTGTTTATTTTACATTCTAATTGTTTTTAAAAATAATATTTAAGGTTATTAAAACATCGGTGCACCAGACATCGTTAATAAACGAATAGAATGTTAAATCACTCTACACAAACTAAAAAAAAAAAATTCAAATTTAAGACTTCAAAATGGTTTTTCATTGTTTATTTGACATTCTAATAGTTTCTAAAAATAATATTTAAGGTTATTAGCACATCGGTGCACCAGAAAATGTTATTAAACTAATTGAGGGTTGAATCACCCAAAACCCACAAAAAATCAAAATTCAAATTTAAGACTTCAACATGATTTTTCATTGTTTATTTTACATTCTAATTGTTTTTAAAAATAATATTTAAGGTTATTAAAACATCGGTGCACCAGACATCGTTAATAAACGAATAGAATGTTAAATCACTCTACACAAACTAAAAAAAAAAATTCAAATTTAAGACTTCAAAATGGTTTTTCATTGTTTATTTGACATTCTAATAGTTTCTAAAAATAATATTTAAGGTTATTTGCACATCGGTGCACCAGAAAATGTTATTAAACTAATTGAGGGTTGAATCACCCAAAACCCACAAAAAATCAAAATTCAAATTTAAGACTTCAAAATGGTTTTTCATTGTTTATTTTACATTCTAAGAGTTTTTAAAAATATATTTAAGGTTATAAGCACATTGGTGCACCAGACATCGTTAATAAACGAATAGAATGTTAAATCACTCTACACAAACTAAAAAAAAAAATTCAAATTTAAGACTTCAAAATGGTTTTTCATTGTTTATTTGACATTCTAATAGTTTCTAAAAATAATATTTAAGGTTATTTGCACATCGGTGCACCAGAAAATGTTATTAAACTAATTGAGGGTTGAATCACCCAAACCCACAAAAAATCAAAATTCAAATTTAAGACTTCAACATGATTTTTCATTGTTTATTTTACATTCTAATTGTTTTTAAAAATAATATTTAAGGTTATTAAAACATCGGTGCACCAGACATCGTTAATAAACGAATAGAATGTTAAATCACTCTACACAAACTAAAAAAAAAAAATTCAAATTTAAGACTTCAAAATGGTTTTTCATTGTTTATTTGACATTCTAATAGTTTCTAAAAATAATATTTAAGGTTATTAGCACATCGGTGCACCAGAAAATGTTATTAAACTAATTGAGGTTGAATCACCCAAAACCCACAAAAAATCAAAATTCAAATTTAAGACTTCAAATGATTTTTCATTGTTTATTTTACATTCTAATTGTTTTTAAAAATAATATTTAAGGTTATTAAAACATCGGTGCACCAGACATCGTTAATAAACGAATAGAATGTTAAATCACTCTACACAAACTAAAAAAAAAAATTCAAATTTAAGACTTCAAAATGGTTTTTCATTGTTTATTTGACATTCTAATAGTTTCTAAAAATAATATTTAAGGTTATTAGCACATCGGTGCACCAGAAAATGTTATTAAACTAATTGAGGGTTGAATCACCCAAACCCACAAAAAATCAAAATTCAAATTTAAGACTTCAAATGGTTTTTCATTGTTTATTTTACATTCTAAGAGTTTTTAAAAATTATATTTAAGGTTATAAGCACATTGGTGCACCGGACATCGTTAATAAACGAATAGAATGTTAAATCACTCTACACAAACTAAAAAAAAAAATTCAAATTTAAGACTTCAAAATGGTTTTTCATTGTTTATTTTACATTCTAATAGTTTCTAAAAATAATATTTAAGGTTATTTGCACATCGGTGCACCAGAAAATGTTATTAAACTAATTGAGGGTTGAATCACCCAAAACCCACAAAAAATCAAAATTCAAATTTAAGACTTCAACATGATTTTTCATTGTTTATTTTACATTCTAATTGTTTTTAAAAATAATATTTAAGGTTATTAAAACATCGGTGCACCAGACATCGTTAATAAACGAATAGAATGTTAAATCACTCTACACAAACTAAAAAAAAAAATTCAAATTTAAGACTTCAAAATGGTTTTTCATTGTTTATTTGACATTCTAATAGTTTCTAAAAATAATATTTAAGGTTATTGCACATCGGTGCACCAGAAAATGTAATTAAACTAATTGGGGTTGAATCACCCAAAACCCACAAAAAATCAAAATTCAAATTTAAGACTTCAACATGATTTTTCATTGTTTATTTTACATTCTAATTGTTTTTAAAAATAATATTTAAGGTTATTAAAACATCGGTGCACCAGACATCGTTAATAAACGAATAGAATGTTAAATCACTCTACACAACTAAAAAAAAAAAAATTCAAATTTAAGACTTCAAAATGGTTTTTCATTGTTTATTTTACATTCTAATAGTTTTTAAAAATAATATTTAAGGTTATTAAAACATCGGTGCACCAGACATCGTTAATAAACGAATAGAAGGTTAAATCACTCTAACACAAACAAAAAAAAAAAATTCAAATTTAAGACTTCAAAATGGTTTTTCATTGTTTATTTGACATTCTAATAGTTTCTAAAAATAATATTTAAGGTTATTAACACATCGGTGCACCAGAATGTTATTAAACTAATTGAGGTTGAATCACCCAAAACCCACAAAAAATCAAAATTCAAATTTAAGACTTCAAAATGGTTTTTCATTGTTTATTTTACATTCTAAGAGTTTTTAAAAATTATATTTAAGGTGATAAGCACATTGGTGCACCGGACATCGTTAATAAACGAATAGAATGTTAAATCACTCTACACAAACTAAAAAAAAAAATTCAAATTTAAGACTTCAAAATGGTTTTTCATTGTTTATTTTACATTCTAATAGTTTCTAAAAATAATATTTAAGGTTATTTGCACATCGGTGCACCAGAAAATGTTATTAAACTAATTGAGGGTTGAATCACCCAAAACCCAAAAAATCAAAATTCAAATTTAAGACTTCAAAATGATTTTTCATTGTTTATTTTACATTCTAATTGTTTTTAAAAATAATATTTAAGGTTATTAAAACATCGGTGCACCAGACATCGTTAATAAACGAATAGAATGTTAAATCACTCTACACAAACTAAAAAAAAAAATTCAAATTTAAGACTTCAAAATGGTTTTTCATTGTTTATTTGACATTCTAAGAGTTTCTAAAAATAATATTTAAGGTTATTTGCACATCGGTGCACCATAAACGTAATTAAACTAATTGGGGGTTGAATCACCCAAAACCCACAAAAAACAAATTCAAATTTAAGACTTCAAAATGATTTTTCATTGTTTATTTTACATTCTAATTGTTTTTAAAAATAATATTTAAGGTTATTAAAACATCGGTGCACCAGACATCGTTAATAAACGAATAGAATGTTAAATCACTCTACACAACTAAAAAAAAAAAAATTCAAATTTAAGACTTCAAAATGGTTTTTCATTGTTTATTTGACATTCTAATAGTTTCTAAAAATAATATTTAAGGTTATTAGCACATCGGTGCACCAGAAATGTTATTAAACTAATTGAGAGTTGAATCACCCAAAACCCACAAAAAATCAAAATTCAAATTTAAGACTTCAAAATGGTTTTTCATTGTTTATTTTACATTCTAATAGTTTTTAAAATAATATTTAAGGTTATTAAACATCGGTGCACCAGACATCGTTAATAAACTAATAGAATGTTAAATCACTCTACACAAAACTAAAAAAAAAAATTCAAATTTAAGACTTCAAAATGGTTTTTCATTGTTTATTTTACATTCTAATAGTTTTTAAAAATAATATTTAAGGTTATTAACACATCGGTGCACCAGACATCGTTAATAAACGAATAGAAGGTTAAATCACTCTACACAAACTAAAAAAAAAAAAATTCAAATTTAAGACTTCAAAATGGTTTTTCATTGTTTATTTTACATTCTAAGTTTCTAAAAATAATATTTAAGGTTATTAACACATCGGTGCACCAGAAATCGTTAATTAACTAATTGAGGTTGAATCACCCTACACCCACAAAAAAAAAAATTCAAATTTAAGACTTCAAAATGGTTTTTCATTGTTTATTTTACATTCTAAGGTTTTTAAAAATAATATTTAAGGTTATAAGCACATCGGTGCACCAGACATCGTTATAAACGAATAGAATGTTAAATCACTCCACAAACCCACAAAAAATCAAAATTCAAATTTAAGACTTCAAAATGGTTTTTCATTGTTTATTTTACATTCTAAGAGTTTTTAAAAATATATTTAAGGTTATTAAGCAACATCGGTGCACCACATCGTTAATAAACGAATAGAATGTTAAATCACTCTACACAAACTAAAAAAAAAAAATTCAAATTTAAGACTTCAAAATGGTTTTTCATTGTTTATTTGACATTCTAATAGTTTCTAAAAATAATATTTAAGGTTATTTGCACATCGGTGCACCAGAAATGTTATTAAACTAATTGAGGGTTGAATCACCCAAAACCCACAAAAAATCAAAATTCAAATTTAAGACTTCAAAATGGTTTTTCATTGTTTATTTTACATTCTAAGAGTTTTTAAAAATATATTTAAGGTTATAAGCACATCGGTGCACGGACATCGTTAATAAACGAATAGAATGTTAAATCACTCTACACAAAACTAAAAAAAAAAAATTCAAATTTAAGACTTCAAAATGGTTTTTCATTGTTTATTTGACATTCTAATAGTTTCTAAAAATAATATTTAAGGTTATTTGCACATCGGTGCACCATAAAACGTAATTAAACTAATTGGGGTTGAATCACCCAAAACCCACAAAAAATCAAAATTCAAATTTAAGACTTCAAATGATTTTTCATTGTTTATTTTACATTCTAAGAGTTTTTAAAAATTATATTTAAGGTTATAAGCACATTGGTGCACCAGACATCGTTAATAAACGAATAGAATGTTAAATCACTCTACACAAACTAAAAAAAAAAAAATTCAAATTTAAGACTTCAAAATGGTTTTTCATTGTTTATTTGACATTCTAATAGTTTCTAAAAATAATATTTAAGGTTATTTGCACATCGGTGCACCAGAAAATGTTATTAAACTAATTGAGGGTTGAATCACCCAAAACCCACAAAAAATCAAAATTCAAATTTAAGACTTCAAAATGATTTTTCATTGTTTATTTTACATTCTAAGAGTTTTTAAAAATTATATTTAAGGTATAAGCACATCGGTGCACCAGACATCGTTAATAAACGAATAGAATGTTAAATCACTCTACACAAACTAAAAAAAAAAATTCAAATTTAAGACTTCAAAATGGTTTTTCATTGTTTATTTGACATTCTAATAGTTTCTAAAAATAATATTTAAGGTTATTTGCACATCGGTGCACCAGAAAATGTTATTAAACTAATTGAGGGTTGAATCACCCAAAACCCACAAAAAATCAAAATTCAAATTTAAGACTTCAAAATGGTTTTTCATTGTTTATTTTACATTCTAAGAGTTTTTAAAAATTATATTTAAGGTATAAGCAATCGGTGCACCAGACATCGTTAATAAACGAATAGAATGTTAAATCACTCTACACAAACTAAAAAAAAAAAATTCAAATTTAAGACTTCAAAATGGTTTTTCATTGTTTATTTGACATTCTAATAGTTTCTAAAAATAATATTTAAGGTTATTTGCACATCGGTGCACCAGAAAATGTTATTAAACTAATTGAGGGTTGAATCACCCAAACCCACAAAAAATCAAAATTCAAATTTAAGACTTCAAAATGGTTTTTCATTGTTTATTTTACATTCTAAGAGTTTTTAAAAATTATATTTAAGGTGATAAGCACATCGGTGCACCGGACATCGTTAATAAACGAATAGAATGTTAAATCACTCTACACAAACTAAAAAAAAAAATTCAAATTTAAGACTTCAAAATGGTTTTTCATTGTTTATTTTACATTCTAATAGTTTCTAAAAATAATATTTAAGGTTATTTGCACATCGGTGCACCAGAAAATGTTATTAAACTAATTGAGGGTTGAATCACCCAAAACCCACAAAAAATCAAAATTCAAATTTAAGACTTCAAATGATTTTTCATTGTTTATTTTACATTCTAAGAGTTTTTAAAAATATATTTAAGGTTATAAGCAACATCGGTGCACCAGACATCGTTAATAAACGAATAGAATGTTAAATCACTCTACACAAACTAAAAAAAAAAATTCAAATTTAAGACTTCAAAATGGTTTTTCATTGTTTATTTGACATTCTAAGATAGTTTCTAAAAATAATATTTAAGGTTATTTGCACATCGGTGCACCAGAAAACGTAATTAAAGTAATTGGGGGTTGAATCACCCAAAACCCACAAAAAATCAAAATTCAAATTTAAGACTTCAACATGATTTTTCATTGTTTATTTTACATTCTAATTGTTTTTAAAAATAATATTTAAGGTTATTAAAACATCGGTGCACCAGACATCGTTAATAAACGAATAGAATGTTAAATCACTCTACACAAACTAAAAAAAAAAAATTCAAATTTAAGACTTCAAAATGGTTTTTCATTGTTTATTTGACATTCTAATAGTTTCTAAAAATAATATTTAAGGTTATTAGCACATCGGTGCACCAGAAAATGTTATTAAACTAATTGAGGGTTGAATCACCCAAACCCCACAAAAAATCAAAATTCAAATTTAAGACTTCAACATGATTTTTCATTGTTTATTTTACATTCTAATTGTTTTTAAAAATAATATTTAAGGTTATTAAACATCGGTGCACCAGACATCGTTAATAAACGAATAGAATGTTAAATCACTCTACACAAACTAAAAAAAAAAATTCAAATTTAAGACTTCAAAATGGTTTTTCATTGTTTATTTGACATTCTAATAGTTTCTAAAAATAATATTTAAGGTTATTAGCACATCGGTGCACCAGAAAATGTTATTAAACTAATTGAGGGTTGAATCACCCAAAACCCACAAAAAATCAAAATTCAAATTTAAGACTTCAAAATGGTTTTTCATTGTTTATTTTACATTCTAAGAGTTTTTAAAAATTATATTTAAGGTGATAAGCACATTGGTGCACCAGACATCGTTAATAAACGAATAGAATGTTAAATCACTCTACACACAACTAAAAAAAAAATTCAAATTTAAGACTTCAAAATGGTTTTTCATTGTTTATTTTACATTCTAATAGTTTCTAAAAATAATATTTAAGGTTATTTGCACATCGGTGCACCAGAAAATGTTATTAAACTAATTGAGGGTTGAATCACCCAAAACCCACAAAAAATCAAAATTCAAATTTAAGACTTCAACATGATTTTTCATTGTTTATTTTACATTCTAATTGTTTTTAAAAATAATATTTAAGGTTATTAAACATCGGTGCACCAGACATCGTTAATAAACGAATAGAATGTTAAATCACTCTACACAAACTAAAAAAAAAAAATTCAAATTTAAGACTTCAAAATGGTTTTTCATTGTTTATTTGACATTCTAAAGTTTCTAAAAATAATATTTAAGGTTATTAGCACATCGGTGCACCAGAAAATGTTATTAAACTAATTGAGGTTGAATCACCCAAAACCCACAAAAATCAAAATTCAAATTTAAGACTTCAAAATGATTTTTCATTGTTTATTTTACATTCTAATAGTTTTAAAAATAATATTTAAGGTTATTAAAACATCGGTGCACCAGACATCGTTAATAAACGAATAGAATGTTTAATCACTCTACACAAACTAAAAAAAAAAAATTCAAATTTAAGACTTCAAAATGGTTTTCATTGTTTATTTTACATTCTAATAGTTCTAAAAATAATATTTAAGGTTATTTGCACATCGGGTGCACCAGAAAATCGTATTAAAACTAATTTGGGGTTGAATCACCCAAAACCCACAAAAAATCAAAATTCAAATTTAAGACTTCAACATGATTTTTCATTGTTTATTTTACATTCTAATTGTTTTTAAAAATAATATTTAAGGTTATTAAAACATCGGTGCACCAGACATCGTTAATAAACGAATAGAATGTTAAATCACTCTACACAAACTAAAAAAAAAAAAATTCAAATTTAAGACTTCAAAATGGTTTTTCATTGTTTATTTGACATTTCTAATAGTTCTAAACAATAATATTTAAGGTTATTTGCCCTCCGGTGCGCCATAAAACGTAATTAAAGTAATTGGGGGTTGAATCACCCAAAACCCACAAAAAATCACAAAATCAAATTTAAGACTTCAACATGATTTTTCATTGTTTATTTTACATTCTAATTGTTTTTAAAAATAATATTTAAGGTTATTAAACATCGGTGCACCGACATTCGTTAATAAAACGAATAAAGGTTAAATCACTCTACAACAAACTAAAAAAAAAAAATTCAATTTAAGACTTCAATAAATGGTTTTTCATTGTTTATTTGACATTCTAATAGTTTCTAAAAATAATATTTAAGGTTATTTAGCACATCGGTGGCACCAGAAAATGTTATTAAACTAATTGAGAGTTGAATCACCCCAAAACCCACAAAAAATCAAAATTCAAATTTAAGACTTCAACATGATTTTTCATTGTTTATTTCATTCTAATTTTTTTAAAAATAATATTTAAGGTTATTAAAACATCGGTGCACCAGACATCGTTAATAAACGAATAGAAGTTAAATCACTCTACACAAACTAAAAAAAAAAAAAATTCAAATTTAAGACTTCAAAATGGTTTTTCATTGTTTATTTGACATTCTAATAGTTTCTAAAAATAATATTTAAGGTTATTAGCACATCGGTGCACCAGAAAATCGTTATTAAACTAATTGAGGGTTGAATCACCCAAACCCACAAAAAATCAAAATTCAAATTTAAGACTTCAAAATGGTTTTTCATTGTTTATTTTACATTCTAATAGTTTTTAAAAATAATATTTAAGGTTATAAGCACATCGGTGCACCAGACATCGTTAATAAACGAATAGAATGTTAAATCACTCTACACAAACTAAAAAAAAAAATTCAAATTTAAGACTTCAAAATGGTTTTTCATTGTTTATTTTACATTCTAATAGTTTCTAAAAATAATATTTAAGGTTATTTGCACATCGGTGCACCAGAAATCGTTATTAAACTAATTGAGGGTTGAATCACCCAAAACCCACAAAAAATCAAAATTCAAATTTAAGACTTCAAAATGGTTTTTCATTGTTTATTTTACATTCTAAGAGTTTTTAAAAATTATATTTAAGGTTATAAGCACATCGGTGCACCAGACATCGTTAATAAACGAATAGAATGTTAAATCACTCTACACAAACTAAAAAAAAAATTCAAATTTAAGACTTCAAAATGGTTTTTCATTGTTTATTTTACATTCTAATAGTTTCTAAAAATAATATTTAAGGTTATTTGCACATCGGTGCACCAGAAAACGTTATTAAATAATTGGGGTTGAATCACCCAAAACCCACAAAAAATCAAAATTCAAATTTAAGACTTCAAAATGATTTTTCATTGTTTATTTTACATTCTAATAGTTTTTAAAAATAATATTTAAGGTTATTAAGCACATCGGTGCACCAGACATCGTTAATAAACGAATAGAAGTTAAATCACTCTACACAAACTAAAAAAAAAAATTCAAATTTAAGACTTCAAAATGGTTTTTCATTGTTTATTTGACATTCTAAGAGTTTCTAAAAATAATATTTAAGGTTATTTGCACATCGGTGCACCAGAAAATGTAATTAAACTAATTGGGGTTGAATCACCCAAAACCCACAAAAAATCAAAATTCAAATTTAAGACTTCAACATGATTTTTCATTGTTTATTTTACATTCTAATTGTTTTTAAAAATAATATTTAAGGTTATTAAAACATCGGTGCACCAGACATCGTTAATAAACGAATAGAATGTTAAATCACTCTACACAAACTAAAAAAAAAAAATTCAAATTTAAGACTTCAAAATGGTTTTTCATTGTTTATTTGACATTCTAATAGTTTCTAAAAATAATATTTAAGGTTATTTGCACATCGGTGCACCAGAAAATGTTATTAAACTAATTGAGGGTTGAATCACCCAAAACCCACAAAAAATCAAAATTCAAATTTAAGACTTCAACATGATTTTTCATTGTTTATTTTACATTCTAAGAGTTTTAAAAATTATATTTAAGGTGATAGCACATTGGTGCACCGGACATCGTTAATAAACGAATAGAATGTTAAATCACTCTACACAAACTAAAAAAAAAAATTCAAATTAAGACCTCAAATGGTTTTTCATTGTTTATTTGGACATTCTAAGAGTTTCTAAAAATAAATATTTAAGGTTATTTGCACATCGGTGCGCCATAAAACGTAATTAAAAGTAATTGGGGTTGAATCACCCAAAACCCACAAAAAAATCAAATTCAAATTTAAGACTTCAAACATGATTTTTCATTGTTTATTTTACATTCTAATTGTTTTTAAAAATAATATTTAAGGTTATTAAAACATCGGTGCACCAGACATCGTTAATAAACGAATAGAAGGTTAAATCACTCTACACAAACTAAAAAAAAAAAAATTCAAATTAAGACTTCAAAATGGTTTTTCATTGTTTATTTTACATTCTAATAGTTTCTAAAAATAATATTTAAGGTTATTTGCACATCGGTGCACCAAGAAAATGTTATTAAACCTAATTGAGGGTTAAATCACCCAAAACCCACAAAAATCAAAATTCCAAATTTAATGACTTCAACCTATTTTTTTTCATTGTTTATTTTACATTCTAATGTGTTTTTAAAAATATATTTAAGGTTATTAAAACATCGGTGCACCAGACATCGTTAATAAACGAATAGAATGTTAAATCACTCTACACAAACTAAAAAAAAAAAAATTCAAATTTAAGACTTCAACATGGTTTTTCATTGTTTATTTGACAGTCTAATAGTTTCTAAAATATTATTTAAGGTTATTAGCACATCGGTGCCCAGAAACGTTATTAAACTAATGAGAGTTGAATCACCCAAAACCCACAAAAAATCAAAATTCAAATTTAAGACTTCAACATGATTTTTTTTTCATTGTTTTATTTTACATTCTAGATGTTTTTAAAAATAATATTTAAGGTTATAAAACATCGGTGCACCAGACATCGTTAATAAACGAATAGAAGGTTAAATCACTCTACACAAACTAAAAAAAAAAAATTCAAATTTAAGACTTCAAAATGGTTTTTCATTGTTTATTTGACATTCTAAGAGTTTCTAAAAATAATATTTAAGGTTATTAACACATCGGTGCACCAGAAAATGTTATTAAACTAATTGAGGTTGAATCACCCACAAACAAAAAAAAAAAATTCAAATTTAAGACTTCAAAATGGTTTTTCATTGTTTATTTTACATTCTAATAGTTTTAAAAATAATATTTAAGGTTATAAGCACATCGGTGCACCAGACATCGTTAATAAACGAATAGAATGTTAAATCACTCTAACAAACTAAAAAAAAAAAATTCAAATTTAAGACTTCAAAATGATTTTTCATTGTTTATTTTACATTCTAAGTTTTTAAAAATAATATTTAAGGTGATAATCACATCGGTGCACCGGACATCGTTAATAAACGAATAGAATGTTAAATCACTCTACACAAACTAAAAAAAAAAAATTCAAATTTAAGACTTCAAAATGGTTTTTCATTGTTTATTTTACATTCTAATAGTTTCTAAAAATAATATTTAAGGTTATTTGCACATCGGTGCACCAGAAAATGTTATTAAACTAATTGAGGGTTGAATCACCCAAAACCCACAAAAAATCAAAATTCAAATTTAAGACTTCAACATGATTTTTCATTGTTTATTTTACATTCTAATTGTTTTTAAAAATAATATTTAAGGTTATTAAAACATCGGTGCACCAGACATCGTTAATAAACGAATAGAATGTTAAATCACTCTACACAAACTAAAAAAAAAAAATTCAAATTTAAGACCTCAAAATGGTTTTTCATTGTTTATTTGACATTCTAAGAGTTTCTAAAAATAATATTTAAGGTTATTTGCACATCGGTGCACCATAAAACGTAATTAAAGTAATTGGGGTTGAATCACCCAAAACCCACAAAAAATCAAAATTCAAATTTAAGACTTCAAAATGGTTTTTCATTGTTTATTTTACATTCTAATTGTTTTTTAAAAATTAATATTTAAGGTATAACACATTGGTGCACCAGGACATCGTTAATAAACGAATAGAATGTAAATCACTCTACACAAACTAAAAAAAAAAAATTCAAATTTAAGACTTCAAAATGGTTTTTCATTGTTATTTGACATTCTAATAGTTTCTAAAAATAATATTTAAGGTTATTTGCACATCGGTGCACCAGAAAATGTTATTAAACTAATTGAGGGTTGAATCACCCAAAACCCACAAAAAATCAAAATTCAAATTAAGACTTCAACATGATTTTCATTGTTTATTTTACATTCTAATTGTTTTAAAAATAATATTTAAGGTTATTAAAACATCGGTGGCACCAGACATCGTTAATAAACGAATAGAATGTTAAATCACTCTACACAAACTAAAAAAAAAAAAATCAAATTTAAGACCTTCAAAATGGTTTTTTCATTGTTTATTTGACCATTCTAATATTTCTAAAAATAATATTTAAGGTATTTGCACATCGTGCCACAGAAAATGTATTAAACTAATGTAGGGTTGAATCACCCAAAACCCACAAAAAATCAAAATTCAATTTAAAGACTTCAACATGATTTTTCATTGTTTATTTACATTCTAATTAGTTTTAAAAATAATATTTAAGGTGATTAAGCACATTGGTGCACCAGACATCGTTAATAAACGAATAGAATGTTAAATCACTCTACACCAAACTAAAAAATAAAAATTCAAATTAAGACCTCAAAATGGTTTTTTATGTTATTTACATTCTAATTAGTTTCTAAAAAATAATTATTTAAGGTTATTTGCAACATCGGTGCTCCAGAAAATGTTATTACATAATTGAGGGGTTGAATCACCCAAACCCCACAAAAAAATCAAAATTCAAATTAAGACTTCAACATGATTTTTCATTGTTTTATTTTACATTCTAATAGTTTTTAAAATAATATTTAAGGTGATTAAAACATCGGTGCACCAGACATCGTTAATAAACGAATAGAATGTAAATCACTCTACACAAACTAAAAAAAAAATTCAAATTTAAGACCTCAAAATGGTTTTTCATTGTTTATTTGACATTCTAAGAGTTTTCTAAAATAATATTTAAGGTTATTTGCACATCGGTGCGCCATAAAACGTAATTAAAGTAATTGGGGGTTGAATCACCCAAAACCCACAAAAATCAAATATTCAAATTTAAGACTTCAACATGATTTTCATTGTTTATTTACATTCTAATTGTTTTTAAAAATAATATTTAAGGTTATTAAACATCGGTGCACCAGACATCGTTAATAACGAATGAAGGTTAAATCACTCTACATAAACTAAAAAAAAAAAATCAAATTTAAGACTTCAAAATGTTTTCATTGTTTATTTGACATTCTAATAGTTTCTAAAAATAATATTTAAGGTTATTAGCACATCGGTGCACCAGAAAATGTTATTAAACTAATTGAGGGTTGAATCACCCAAAACCCACAAAAAATCAAAATTCAAATTTAAGACTTCAACATGATTTTTCATTGTTTATTTTACATTCTAATTGTTTTTAAAAATAATATTTAAGGTTATTAAAACATCGGTGCACCAGACATCGTTAATAAACGAATAGAATGTTAAATCACTCTACACAAACTAAAAAAAAAAAATTCAAATTTAAGACTTCAAAATGGTTTTTCATTGTTTATTTGACATTCTAATAGTTTCTAAAAATAATATTTAAGGTTATTTGCACATCGGTGCACCAGAAAATGTTATTAAACTAATTGAGGTTGAATCACCCAAAACCCACAAAAAATCAAAATTCAAATTTAAGACTTCAACATGATTTTTCATTGTTTATTTTACATTCTAATTGTTTTTAAAAATAATATTTAAGGTTATTAAACATCGGTGCACCAGACATCGTTAATAAACGAATAGAATGTTAAATCACTCTACACAAACTAAAAAAAAAAAATTCAATTTAAGACTTCAAATGGTTTTTTCATTGTTTATTTGACATTCTAATAGTTTCTAAAAATAATATTTAAGGTATTAGCACATCGGTGCACCAGAAAATGTTATTAAACTTAATTGAGAGTTGAATCACCCAAACCCACAAAAATCAAAATTCAAATTTAAGACTTCAACATGATTTTTCATTGTTTATTTACATTCTAATTGTTTTTAAAAATAATATTTAAGGTTATTAAACATCGGTGCACCAGACCATCGTTATAAACGAATAGAATGTTAAATCACTCTACACACAAACTAAAAAAAAAAAATTCAATTTAAGACTTCAAATGGTTTTGCATTGTGTATTTACATTCTAATAGTTTCTAAAAATAATATTTAAGGTTATTTGCACATCGTGCACCAGAAAAGGTTATTAAACTAATTGAGGGTTGAATCACCACAAAACCCACAAAAAATCAAAATTCAAATTTAAGACTTCAACATGATTTTTCATTGTTTATTTTACATTCTAAGAGTTTTTAAAAATTATATTTAAGGTTATAAGCACATCGGTGCACCAGACATCGTTAATAAACGAATAGAATGTTAAATCACTCTACACAAACTAAAAAAAAAAAATTCAAATTTAAGACTTCAAAATGGTTTTTCATTGTTTATTTGACATTCTAATAGTTTCTAAAAATAATATTTAAGGTTATTTGCACATCGGTGCACCAGAAAATGTTATTAAACTAATTGAGGGTTGAATCACCCAAAACCCACAAAAAATCAAAATTCAAATTTAAGACTTCAAAATGATTTTTCATTGTTTATTTTACATTCTAATTGTTTTTAAAAATAATATTTAAGGTTATTAAAACATCGGTGCACCAGACATCGTTAATAAACGAATAGAATGTTAAATCACTCTACACAAACTAAAAAAAAAAAATTCAAATTTAAGACTTCAAAATGGTTTTTCATTGTTTATTTGACATTCTAATAGTTTCTAAAAATAATATTTAAGGTTATTTGCACATCGGTGCACCAGAAAATGTTATTAAACTAATTGAGAGTTGAATCACCCAAAACCCACAAAAATCAAAATTCAAATTAAGACTTCAACATGATTTTTCATTGTTTATTTTACATTCTAATTGTTTTTAAAAATAATATTTAAGGTTATTAAAACATCGGTGCACAGCAATCGTTAATAAACGAAGAGAATGTTAAATCACTCTACACAAAACTAAAAAAAAAAAATTCAAATTTAAGACTTCAAAATGGTTTTCATTGTTATTTGACATTCTAATAGTTTCTAAAATAATATTTAAGGTGGTATTTGCACATCGGTGGCACCATAAAATGTTAATTAAGCTAATTGAGGGTTGAATCACCCAAAACCCACAAAAAATCAAAATTCAAATTTAAGACTTCAACATGATTTTTCATTGTTTATTTACATTCTAATTGTTTTTAAAAATAATATTTAAGGTTATTAAAACATCGGTGCACCAGACATCGTTAATAAACGAATAGAATGTTAAATCACTCTACACAAACTAAAAAAAAAAAATTCAAATTTAAGACTTCAAAATGGTTTTTCATTGTTTATTTGACATTCTAATAGTTTCTAAAAATAATATTTAAGGTTATTAGCACATCGGTGCACCAGAAAATGTTATTAAACTAATTGAGAGTTGAATCACCCAAAACCCACAAAAAATCAAAATTCAAATTTAAGACTTCAAAATGGTTTTTCATTGTTTATTTTACATTCTAAGAGTTTTTAAAAATTATATTTAAGGTTATAAGCACATCGGTGCACCAGACATCGTTAATAAACGAATAGAATGTTAAATCACTCTACACAAACTAAAAAAAAAAATTCAAATTTAAGACTTCAAAATGATTTTTCATTGTTTATTTTACATTCTAATTGTTTTTAAAAATAATATTTAAGGTTATTAAAACATCGGTGCACCAGACATCGTTAATATAAAGAATTAGAAGGTTAAATCACTCTACACAAACAAAAAAAACAAATTCAAATTTAAGACCTCAAATGGTTTTCATTGTTTATTTGACATTCTAAGAGTTTCTAAAAATAATATTTAAGGTTATTTGCACATCGGTGGCACCAGAAAACGTATTAAAGTAATTGGGGTTGAATCACCCGAAACCCCATCAAAACTAAAATTCAAATTTAAGACTTCAACATGATTTTTCAATTGTTTATTTTACATTCTAATTGTTTTTAAAAATAATATTTAAGGTTTTAAAACATCGGTGCACCAGACATCGTTATAACGAATAGAATGTTAAATCACTCTACACAAACTAAAAAAAAAAAAATTCAAATTTAAGACCTCAAATGGTTTTTTCATTGGTTTATTTGACATTCTAGAGTTTCTAAAATAATATTAAGGTTATTAGCACATCGGTGCACAGAAAATGTAATTAAACTAATTGAGGAGTTGAATCACCCAAAACCCACAAAAAATCAAAATTCAAATTTAAGACTTCAAAATGGTTTTTCATTGTTTATTTTACATTCTAAGAGTTTTTAAAAATTATATTTAAGGTGATAAGCACATTGGTGCACCGGACATCGTTAATAAACGAATAGAATGTTAAATCACTCTACACAAACTAAAAAAAAAAAATTCAAATTTAAGACTTCAAAATGGTTTTTCATTGTTTATTTTACATTCTAATAGTTTCTAAAAATAATATTTAAGGTTATTTGCACATCGGTGCACCAGAAAATGTTATTAAACTAATTGAGGGTTGAATCACCCAAAACCCACAAAAAATCAAAATTCAAATTTAAGACTTCAACATGATTTTTCATTGTTTATTTTACATTCTAATTGTTTTTAAAAATAATATTTAAGGTTATTAAAACATCGGTGCACCAGACATCGTTAATAAACGAATAGAATGTTAAATCACTCTACACAAACTAAAAAAAAAAAATTCAAATTTAAGACTTCAAAATGGTTTTTCATTGTTTATTTGACATTCTAATAGTTTCTAAAAATAATATTTAAGGTTATTTGCACATCGGTGCACCATAAAACGTAATTAAACTAATTGGGGTTGAATCACCCAAAACCCACAAAAAATCAAAATTCAAATTTAAGACTTCAACATGATTTTTCATTGTTTATTTTACATTCTAATTGTTTTTAAAAATAATATTTAAGGTTATTAAAACATCGGTGCACCAGACATCGTTAATAAACGAATAGAATGTTAAATCACTCTACACAAACTAAAAAAAAAAATTCAAATTTAAGACTTCAAAATGGTTTTTCATTGTTTATTTGACATTCTAATAGTTTCTAAAAATAATATTTAAGGTTATTAGCACATCGGTGCACCAGAAAATGTTATTAAACTAATTGAGAGTTGAATCACCCAAAACCCACAAAAAATCAAAATTCAAATTTAAGACTTCAAAATGGTTTTTCATTGTTTATTTTACATTCTAAGAGTTTTTAAAAATTATATTTAAGGTTATAAGCACATCGGTGCACCAGACATCGTTAATAAACGAATAGAATGTTAAATCACTCTACACAAACTAAAAAAAAAAAATTCAAATTTAAGACTTCAAAATGGTTTTTCATTGTTTATTTTACATTCTAATAGTTTCTAAAAATAATATTTAAGGTTATTTGCACATCGGTGCACCAGAAAATGTTATTAAACTAATTGAGGGTTGAATCACCCAAAACCCACAAAAATCAAAATTCAAATTTAAGACTTCAACATGATTTTTCATTGTTTATTTTACATTCTAATTGTTTTTAAAAATAATATTTAAGGTTATTAAAACATCGGTGCACCAGACATCGTTAATAAACGAATAGAATGTTAAATCACTCTACACAAACTAAAAAAAAAAAATTCAAATTTAAGACTTCAAAATGGTTTTTCATTGTTTATTTGACATTCTAAGAGTTTCTAAAAATAATATTTAAGGTTATTTGCACATCGGTGCACCATAAAACGTAATTAAAGTAATTGGGGTTGAATCACCCAAAACCCACAAAAAATCAAAATTCAAATTTAAGACTTCAACATGATTTTTCATTGTTTATTTTACATTCTAATTGTTTTTAAAAATAATATTTAAGGTTATTAAAACATCGGTGCACCAGACATCGTTAATAAACGAATAGAAGGTTAAATCACTCTACACAAACTAAAAAAAAAAAAATTCAAATTTAAGACTTCAAAATGGTTTTTCATTGTTTATTTGACATTCTAATAGTTTCTAAAAATAATATTTAAGGTTATTAGCACATCGGTGCACCAGAAAATGTTATTAAACTAATTGAGGGTTGAATCACCCAAAACCCACAAAAAATCAAAATTCAAATTTAAGACTTCAACATGATTTTTCATTGTTTATTTTACATTCTAATTGTTTTTAAAAATAATATTTAAGGTTATTAAAACATCGGTGCACCAGACATCGTTAATAAACGAATAGAATGTAAATCACTCTACACAAACTAAAAAAAAAATTCAAATTTAAGACCTCAAAATGGTTTTTTCATGTTTATTTGACATTCTAATAGTTTCTAAAAATAATATTAAGGTTATTAGCACATCGGTGCACCAGAAAATGTTATTAAACTAATTGAGGAGTGAATCACCCAAAACCCACAAAAAATCAAAATTCAAATTTAAGACTTCAAAATGGTTTTTCATTGTTTATTTTACATTCTAAGAGTTTAAAAATTAATATTTAAGGTGATTAATCACATTGGTGCACCGGACATCGTTAATAAACGAATAGAATGTTAAATCACTCTACACAAACTAAAAAAAAAAATTCAAATTTAAGACTTCAAAATGTTTTTCATTGTTTATTTTACATTCTAAGTAGTTTCTAAAAATAATATTTAAGGTTATTTGCACATCGGTGCACCAGAAAATGTTATTAAACTAATTGAGGGTTGAATCACCCAAAACCCACAAAAAATCAAAATTCAAATTAAGACTTCAACATGATTTTTCTATTGTTTATTTTACATTCTAAGAGTTTTTAAAAATAATATTTAAGGTTATTAAACATCGGTGTCACCAGACAATCGTTAATAACGAATAGAATGTTAATCACTCTACTACAACTAAAAAAAAAAAATTCAAATTTAAGACCTCAAAATGGTTTTTTCATTGTTTATTTGACATCTAAGAGTTTCTAAAATAATATTTAAGGTTATTTGCACATCGGTGCCCATAAAACGTAATTAAAGTAATTGGGGTTGAATCACCCAAAACCACAAATAAATCAAATTCAATTTAAGACTTCAACATGATTTTTCATTGTTTATTTTACATTCTAATTGTTTTTAAAAATAATATTTAAGGTTATTACAACATCGGTGCACCAGACATCGTTAATAAACGACATAGAAGGTAATCACTCTAACACAAACTAAAAAAAAAAAAATCAAATTTAAGACTTCAAATGGTTTTTCATTGTTTATTTGACATTCTAATAGTTTCTAAAAATATATTTAAGGTTATTAGCACATCGGTGCACCAGAAAATGTTATTAAACTAATTGAGAGTTGAATCACCAAAACCCACACAAAAATCAAAATTCAAATTTAAGACTTCAACATGATTTTTCATTGTTTATTTTACATTCTAATTGTTTTTAAAAATAATATTTAAGGTTATTAAACATCGGTGCACCAGACATCGTTAATAAACTAATAGCATGTTAAATCACTCTACACAAACTAAAAAAAAAAAATTCAAATTTAAGACCTCAAATGGTTTTTCATTGGTTTATTTGACCTTCTAAGAGTTTCTAAAATAATATTTAAGGTTATTTAGCACATCGGTGCACAGAAAATGTTATTAAACTAATTGAGGGTTGAATCACCCAAAACCCACAAAAAATTAAAATTCAAATTTAAGACTTCAACATGAGTTTTTTCATTGTTTATTTTACATTCTAAGAGTTTTTAAAAATATATTTAAGGTTATAAGCACATCGGTGCACCAGACATCGTTAATAAACGAATAGAATGTTAAATCACTCTACACAAACTAAAAAAAAAAAATTCAAATTTAAGACTTCAAAATGGTTTTTCATTGTTTATTTTACATTCTAATAGTTTCTAAAAATAATATTTAAGGTTATTTGCACATCGGTGCACCAGAAAATGTTATTAAACTAATTGAGGGTTGAATCACCCAAAACCCACAAAAAATCAAAATTCAAATTTAAGACTTCAACATGATTTTTCATTGTTTATTTTACATTCTAATTGTTTTTAAAAATAATATTTAAGGTTATTAAAACATCGGTGCACCAGACATCGTTAATAAACGAATAGAATGTTAAATCACTCTACACAAACTAAAAAAAAAAAATTCAAATTTAAGACTTCAAAATGGTTTTTCATTGTTTATTTGACATTCTAATAGTTTCTAAAAATAATATTTAAGGTTATTAGCACATCGGTGCACCAGAAAATGTTATTAAACTAATTGAGGGTTGAATCACCCAAAACCCACAAAAAATCAAAATTCAAATTTAAGACTTCAACATGATTTTTCATTGTTTATTTTACATTCTAATTGTTTTTAAAAATAATATTTAAGGTTATTAAAACATCGGTGCACCAGACATCGTTAATAAACGAATAGAATGTTAAATCACTCTACACAAACTAAAAAAAAAAAATTCAAATTTAAGACTTCAAAATGGTTTTTCATTGTTTATTTGACATTCTAATAGTTTCTAAAAATAATATTTAAGGTTATTAGCACATCGGTGCACCAGAAAATGTTATTAAACTAATTGAGAGTTGAATCACCCAAAACCCACAAAAAATCAAAATTCAAATTTAAGACTTCAAAATGGTTTTTCATTGTTTATTTTACATTCTAAGAGTTTTTAAAAATTATATTTAAGGTTATAAGCACATCGGTGCACCGGACATCGTTAATAAACGAATAGAATGTTAAATCACTCTACACAAACTAAAAAAAAAAAATTCAAATTTAAGACTTCAAAATGGTTTTTCATTGTTTATTTTACATTCTAATAGTTTTTAAAAATAATATTTAAGGTTATTAAAACATCGGTGCACCAGACATCGTTAATAAACGAATAGAATGTTAAATCACTCTACACAAACTAAAAAAAAAAATTCAAATTTAAGACTTCAAAATGGTTTTTCATTGTTTATTTGACATTCTAATAGTTTCTAAAAATAATATTTAAGGTTATTAACACATCGGTGCACCAGAAAATGTTATTAAACTAATTGAGGGTTGAATCACCCAAAACCCACAAAAAATCAAAATTCAAATTTAAGACTTCAAAATGGTTTTTCATTGTTTATTTTACATTCTAAGAGTTTTTAAAAATTATATTTAAGGTTATAAGCACATTGGTGCACCAGACATCGTTAATAAACGAATAGAATGTTAAATCACTCTACACAAACTAAAAAAAAAAAATTCAAATTTAAGACTTCAAAATGGTTTTTCATTGTTTATTTTACATTCTAATAGTTTCTAAAAATAATATTTAAGGTTATTTGCACATCGGTGCACCAGAAAATGTTATTAAACTAATTGAGGGTTGAATCACCCAAAACCCACAAAAAATCAAAATTCAAATTTAAGACTTCAACATGATTTTTCATTGTTTATTTTACATTCTAATTGTTTTTAAAAATAATATTTAAGGTTATTAAAACATCGGTGCACCAGACATCGTTAATAAACGAATAGAATGTTAAATCACTCTACACAAACTAAAAAAAAAAAAATTCAAATTTAAGACTTCAAAATGGTTTTTCATTGTTTATTTGACATTCTAATAGTTTCTAAAAATAATATTTAAGGTTATTTGCACATCGGTGCACCAGAAAACGTATTAAACTAATTGGGGGTTGAATCACCCAAAACCCACAAAAAATCAAAATTCAAATTTAAGACTTCAACATGATTTTTCATTGTTTATTTTACATTCTAATTGTTTTTAAAAATAATATTTAAGGTTATTAAAACATCGGTGCACCAGACATCGTTAATAAACGAATAGAAGGTTAAATCACTCTACACAAACTAAAAAAAAAAAATTCAAATTTAAGACTTCAAAATGGTTTTTCATTGTTTATTTGACATTCTAATAGTTTCTAAAAATAATATTTAAGGTTATTAGCACATCGGTGCACCAGAAAATGTTATTAAACTAATTGAGAGTTGAATCACCCAAAACCCACAAAAAATCAAAATTCAAATTTAAGACTTCAAAATGATTTTTCATTGTTTATTTTACATTCTAATTGTTTTTAAAAATAATATTTAAGGTTATTAAAACATCGGTGCACCAGACATCGTTAATAAACGAATAGAATGTTAAATCACTCTACACACTAAAAAAAAAAAATTCAAATTTAAGACTTCAAAATGGTTTTTCATTGTTTATTTGACATTCTAATAGTTTTTAAAAATAATATTTAAGGTTATTAAAACATCGGTGCACCAGACATCGTTAATAAACGAATAGAAGGTTAATCACTCTACACAACTAAAAAAAAAAAAATTCAAATTTAAGACTTCAAAATGGTTTTTCATTGTTTATTTTACATTCTAAAGTTTTTAAAAATAATATTTAAGGTTATTAAACACATCGGTGCACCAGAAAATCGTTATTAAACGAATTGAGGTTGAATCACCCTAAACCCACAAAAAATCAAAATTCAAATTTAAGACTTCAAAATGGTTTTTCATTGTTTATTTTACATTCTAAGAGTTTTTAAAAATAATATTTAAGGTTATAGCACATCGGTGCACCAGACATCGTTAATAAACGAATAGAATGTTAAATCACTCTACACAAACTAAAAAAAAAATTCAAATTTAAGACTTCAAAATGGTTTTTCATTGTTTATTTGACATTCTAAGAGTTTCTAAAAATAATATTTAAGGTTATTGCACATCGGTGCACCAGAAAACGTAATTAAACTAATTGAGGGTTGAATCACCCAAAACCCACAAAAAATCAAAATTCAAATTTAAGACTTCAAAATGGTTTTTCATTGTTTATTTTACATTCTAAGTTTTAAAAATAATATTTAAGGTTATAAGCACATCGGTGCACCAGACATCGTTAATAAACGAATAGAATGTTAAATCACTCAACACAAAAAAAAATCAAAATTCAAATTTAAGACTTCAAAATGGTTTTTCATTGTTTATTTTACATTCTAAGAGTTTTTAAAAATAATATTTAAGGTTATTAGCACATCGGTGCACCAGACATCGTTAATAAACGAATAGAATGTTAAATCACTCTACACAAACTAAAAAAAAAAAATTCAAATTTAAGACTTCAAAATGGTTTTTCATTGTTTATTTGACATTCTAAGAGTTTCTAAAAATAATATTTAAGGTTATTTGCACATCGGTGCACCAGAAAACGTAATTAAACTAATTGGGGTTGAATCACCCAAAACCCAAAAAAATCAAAATTCAAATTTAAGACTTCAACATGATTTTTCATTGTTTATTTTACATTCTAATTGTTTTTAAAAATAATATTTAAGGTTATTAAAACATCGGTGCACCAGACATCGTTAATAAACGAATAGAATGTTAAATCACTCTACACAAACTAAAAAAAAAAAATTCAAATTTAAGACTTCAAAATGGTTTTTCATTGTTTATTTACATTCTAATAGTTTCTAAAAATAATATTTAAGGTTATTTGCACATCGGTGCACCAGAAATGTTATTAAACTAATTAGGGTTGAATCACCCAAAACCCACAAAAAATCAAAATTCAAATTTAAGACTTCAACATGATTTTTCATTGTTTATTTTACATTCTAATTGTTTTTAAAAATAATATTTAAGGTTATTAAAACATCGGTGCACCAGACATCGTTAATAAACGAATAGAATGTTAAATCACTCTACACAAACTAAAAAAAAAAAATTCAAATTTAAGACTTCAAAATGGTTTTTCATTGTTTATTTGACATTCTAATAGTTTCTAAAAATAATATTTAAGGTTATTTGCACATCGGTGCACCAGAAAACGTAATTAAACTAATTGGGGGTTGAATCACCCAAAACCCACAAAAAATCAAAATTCAAATTTAAGACTTCAACATGATTTTTCATTGTTTATTTTACATTCTAATTGTTTTTAAAAATAATATTTAAGGTTATTAAACATCGGTGCACCAGACATCGTTAATAAACGAATAGAATGTTAAATCACTCTACACAAACTAAAAAAAAAAAATTCAAATTTAAGACTTCAAAATGGTTTTTCATTGTTTATTTGACATTCTAATAGTTTCTAAAAATAATATTTAAGGTTATTAGCACATCGGTGCACCAGAAAATGTTATTAAACTAATTGAGGGTTGAATCACCCAAACCCACAAAAAATCAAAATTCAAATTTAAGACTTCAAAATGGTTTTTCATTGTTTATTTTACATTCTAAGAGTTTTTAAAAATTATATTTAAGGTTATAAGCACATCGGTGCACGGACATCGTTAATAAACGAATAGAATGTTAAATCACTCTACACAAACTAAAAAAAAAAATTCAAATTTAAGACTTCAAAATGGTTTTTCATTGTTTATTTTACATTCTAATAGTTTTTAAAAATAATATTTAAGGTTATTAAACATCGGTGCACCAGACATCGTTAATAAACGAATGAAGGTTAAATCACTCTACACAAACTAAAAAAAAAAAATTCAAATTTAAGACTTCAAAATGGTTTTTCATTGTTTATTTTACATTCTAAGTTTTTCTAAAATAATATTTAAGGTTATTAGCACATCGGTGCACCAGAAAATTTTTAAACTAATTGAGGTTGAATCACCCAAAACCCACAAAAAATCAAAATTCAAATTTAAGACTTCAAAATGGTTTTTCATTGTTTATTTTACATTCTAAGAGTTTTTAAAAATAATATTTAAGGTTATAAGCACATCGGTGCACCAGACATCGTTATAAACGAATAGAATGTTAAATCACTCTACACAAACTAAAAAAAAAAAATTCAAATTTAAGACTTCAAAATGGTTTTTCATTGTTTATTTTACATTCTAATAGTTTCTAAAATAATATTTAAGGTTATTTGCACATCGGTGCACCAGAAAATGTTATTAAACTAATTGAGGGTTGAATCACCCCAAACCCACAAAAAATCAAAATTCAAATTTAAGACTTCAACATGATTTTTCATTGTTTATTTTACATTCTAATTGTTTTTAAAAATAATATTTAAGGTTATTAAAACATCGGTGCACCAGACATCGTTAATAAACGAATAGAATGTTAAATCACTCTACACAAACTAAAAAAAAAAAATTCAAATTTAAGACTTCAAAATGGTTTTTCATTGTTTATTTGACATTCTAAGAGTTTCTAAAATAATATTTAAGGTTATTTGCACATCGGTGCACCATAAACGTAATTAAATAATTGGGGGTTGAATCACCCAAAACCCACAAAAAATCAAAATTCAAATTTAAGACTTCAAATGATTTTTCATTGTTTATTTTACATTCTAATTGTTTTTAAAAATAATATTTAAGGTTATTAAAACATCGGTGCACCAGACATCGTTAATAAACGAATAGAAGGTTAAATCACTCTACACAAACTAAAAAAAAAAATTCAAATTTAAGACTTCAAAATGGTTTTTCATTGTTTATTTGACATTCTAATAGTTTCTAAAATAATATTTAAGGTTATTAGCACATCGGTGCACCAGAAATGTTATAAACTAATTGAGAGTTGAATCACCCAAACCCCACAAAAAATCAAAATTCAAATTTAAGACTTCAAAATGGTTTTTCATTGTTTATTTTACATTCTAATTGTTTTTAAAAATAATATTTAAGGTTATTAAAACATCGGTGCACCAGACATCGTTAATAAACGAATAGAATGTTAAATCACTCTACAAACCTAAAAAAAAAAATTCAAATTTAAGACTTCAAAATGGTTTTTCATTGTTTATTTGACATTCTAATAGTTTTTAAAAATAATATTTAAGGTTATTAAAACATCGGTGCACCAGACATCGTAATAAACTAATAGAAGTTAATCACTCTACACAAACTAAAAAAAAAAAAATTCAAATTTAAGACTTCAAATGGTTTTTCATTGTTTATTTTACATTCTAAAGTTTCTAAAAATAATATTTAAGGTTATTAACACATCGGTGCACCAGAAAATGTTATTAAACTAATTGGGTTGAATCACCCAAAACCCACAAAAAATCAAAATTCAAATTTAAGACTTCAAAATGGTTTTTCATTGTTTATTTTACATTCTAAGTTTTTAAAAATATATTTAAGGTTATAAGCACATCGGTGCACCAGACATCGTTAATAAACGAATAGAATGTTAATCACTCTACACAAACTAAAAAAAAAAATTCAAATTTAAGACTTCAAAATGGTTTTTCATTGTTTATTTGACATTCTAATAGTTTCTAAAAATAATATTTAAGGTTATTTGCACATCGGTGCACCAGAAAACGTAATAAAGTAATTGGGGTTGAATCACCCAAAACCCACAAAAATCAAAATTCAAATTTAAGACTTCAAAATGATTTTTCATTGTTTATTTTACATTCTAAGAGTTTTTAAAAATAATATTTAAGGTTATTAAGCACATCGGTGCACCAGACATCGTTAATAAACGAATAGATGTTAAATCACTCTACACAAACTAAAAAAAAAAATTCAAATTTAAGACTTCAAAATGGTTTTTCATTGTTTATTGACATTCTAATAGTTTCTAAAAATAATATTTAAGGTTATTTGCACATCGGTGCACCAGAAAATGTTATTAAACTAATTGAGGGTTGAATCACCCAAAACCCACAAAAAATCAAAATTCAAATTTAAGACTTCAAAATGTTTTTCATTGTTTATTTTACATTCTAAAGTTTTTTAAAATTAATATTTAAGGTTATAAGCACATCGGTGCACCGACATCGTTAATAAACGAATAGAATGTTAAATCACTCTACACAAACTAAAAAAAAAATTCAAATTTAAGACTTCAAAATGGTTTTTCATTGTTTATTTACATTCTAATAGTTTCTAAAAATAATATTTAAGGTTATTAACATCGGTGCACCAGAAACGTATTAACTAATTGGGGGTGAATCACCCAAAACCCACAAAAAATCAAAATTCAAATTTAAGACTTCAAATGATTTTTCATTGTTTATTTTACATTCTAAGAGTTTTAAAAATATATTTAAGGTTATAAAACACGGGTGCACCAGACATCGTTAATAAACGAATAGAATGTTAAATCACTCTACACAAACTAAAAAAAAAAAATTCAAATTTAAGACTTCAAAATGGTTTTTCATTGTTTATTTTACATTCTAATAGTTTCTAAAAATAATATTTAAGGTTATTTGCACATCGGTGCACCAGAAATGTTATAATAAACTAATTGGGTTTGAATCACCCAAAACCCACAAAAAATCAAAATTCAAATTTAAGACTTCAACATGATTTTTCATTGTTTATTTTACATTCTAATTGTTTTTAAAAATAATATTTAAGGTTATTAAAACATCGGTGCACCAGACATCGTTAATAAACGAATAGAATGTTAAATCACTCTACACAAACTAAAAAAAAAAATTCAAATTTAAGACTTCAAAATGGTTTTTCATTGTTTATTTGACATTCTAATAGTTTCTAAAAAATAATTTAAGGTTATTAAACATCGGTGCACCAGAAAATGTATTAAACTAATTGGGGTTGAATCACCCAAAACCCACAAAAATCAAAATTCAAATTTAAGACTTCAAAATGATTTTTCATTGTTTATTTTACATTCTAAGAGTTTTAAAAATTATATTTAAGGTTATAAAACATCGGTGCACCAGACATCGTTAATAAACGAATAGAATGTTAAATCACTCTACACAAACTAAAAAAAAAAATTCAAATTTAAGACTTCAAAATGGTTTTTCATTGTTTATTTTACATTCTATAGTTTTTCTAAATAATATTTAAGGTTATTTGCACATCGGTGCACCAGAAAATGTTATTAAACTAATTGAGGGTTGAATCACCCAAAACCCACAAAAAATCAAAATTCAAATTTAAGACTTCAACATGATTTTTCATTGTTTATTTTACATTCTAATGTTTTTTAAAATAATATTTAAGGTTATTAAAACACATCGGTGCACCAGACATCGTTAATAAACGAATAGAATGTTAAATCACTCTACACAAACTAAAAAAAAAAAAATCAAATTTAAGACTTCAAAATGGTTTTTCATTGTTTATTTGACATTCTAATAGTTTTTAAAAATAATATTTAAGGTTATTTAGCACATCGGTGCGCCATAAACGTTAATTAAAGTAATTGGGGTTGAATCCACCAAAACCCACAAAAAATCAAAATTCAAATTTAAGACTTCAAATGGATTTTCATTGTTTATTTTACATTCTAAGAGTTTTAAAAATAATATTTAAGGTTATAAAACATCGGTGCACCAGACATCGTTAATAAACGAATAGAAATTTAAATCACTCTACACAAACTAAAAAAAAAAAATTCAAATTTAAGACTTCAAAATGGTTTTTCATTGTTTATTTGACATTCTAATAGTTTCTAAAAAAATATTTTAGGTTATTTGCACATCGGTGCACCAGAAAATGTTATTAAACTAATTGAGGGTTGAATCACCCAAAACCCACAAAAATCAAAATTCAATTTAAGACTTCAAATGATTTTTCATTGTTTATTTTACATTCTAATAGTTTTAAAAATAATATTTAAGGTTATAAAACATCGGTGCACCAGACATCGTTAATAAACGAATAGAATGTTAATCACTCTACACAAACTAAAAAAAAAAATTCAAATTTAAGACTTCAAAATGGTTTTTCATTGTTTATTTTACATTCTAATAGTTTCTAAAAATAATATTTAAGGTTATTTGCACATCGGTGCACCAGAAAATGTTTAAACTAATTGAGGTTGAATCACCCAAAACCCACAAAAAATCAAAATTCAAATTTAAGACTTCAACATGATTTTTCATTGTTTATTTTACATTCTAATTGTTTTTAAAAATAATATTTAAGGTTATTAAAACATCGGTGCACCAGACATCGTTAATAAACGAATAGAATGTTAATCACTCTACACAAACTAAAAAAAAAAAAAAAAATTCAAATTTAAGACTTCAAAATGGTTTTTCATTGTTTATTTGACATTCTAATAGTTTCTAAAAATAATATTTAAGGTTATTTGCACATCGGTGCACCAGAAAATGTAATTAAACTAATTGAGGGTTGAATCACCCAAAACCCACAAAAAATCAAAATTCAAATTTAAGACTTCAAAATGATTTTTCATTGTTTATTTTACATTCTAAGAGTTTTAAAATTATATTTAAGGTGATAAGCACATTGGTGCACGACATCGTTAATAAACGAATAGAATGTTAAATCACTCTACACAAACTAAAAAAAAAAAATTCAAATTTAAGACTTCAAAATGGTTTTTCATTGTTTATTTGACATTCTAATAGTTTCTAAAAATAATATTTAAGGTTATTTGCACATCGGTGCACCAGAAAATGTTATTAAACTAATTGAGGTTGAATCACCCCAAACCCCACAAAAATCAAATTCAAATTTAAGACTTCAAAATGATTTTTCATTGTTTATTTTACATTCTAAGAGTTTTAAAAATTATATTTAAGGTTATAAGCACATCGGTGCACGGACATCGTTAATAAACGAATAGAATGTTAAATCACTCTACACAAACTAAAAAAAAAAAATTCAAATTTAAGACTTCAAAATGGTTTTTCATTGTTTATTGACATTCTAATAGTTTCTAAAAATAATATTTAAGGTTATTGCACATCGGTGCACCATAAAACGTAATTAAAGTAATTGGGGGTTGAATCACCCAAACCCACAAAAAATCAAAATTCAAATTTAAGACTTCAACATGATTTTCATTGTTTATTTTACATTCTAATTGTTTTTAAAAATAATATTTAAGGTTATAAAACATCGGTGCACCAGACATCGTTAATAAACGAATAAGGTTAATCACTTAAATCACTCTACACAAACTAAAAAAAAAATTCAAATTTAAGACTTCAAAATGGTTTTTCATTGTTTATTTTACATTCTAATAGTTTCTAAAAATAATATTTAAGGTTATTGCACATCGGCACCAGAAAATGTTATTAAACTAATTGAGGGTTGAATCACCCAAAACCCACAAAAATCAAAATTCAAATTTAAGACTTCAAAATGTTTTTCATTGTTTATTTTACATTCTAATTTTTTTAAAAATAATATTTAAGGTTATTAAAACATCGGTGCACCAGACATCGTTAATAAACGAATAGAATGTTAAATCACTCTACACAAACTAAAAAAAAAAATTCAAATTTAAGACTTCAAAATGGTTTTTCATTGTTTATTTGACATTCTAATAGTTTCTAAAATAATATTTAAGGTTATTAAAACATCGGTGCACCAGAAAATTAATTAAACTAATTGAGGGTTGAATCACCCAAAACCCACAAAAAATCAAAATTCAAATTTAAGACTTCAAAATGATTTTTCATTGTTTATTTTACATTCTAAGAGTTTTTAAAAATTATATTTAAGGTTATAAGCACATCGGTGCACCAGACATCGTTATAAACGAATAGAATGTTAAATCACTCTACACAAACTAAAAAAAAAAATTCAAATTTAAGACTTCAAAATGGTTTTTCATTGTTTTTTTACATTCTAATAGTTTCTAAAAATAATATTTAAGGTTATTTGCACATCGGTGCACCAGAAATGTTATTAAACTAATTGAGGTTGAATCACCCAAAACCCACAAAAAATCAAAATTCAAATTTAAGACTTCAAAATGATTTTTCATTGTTTATTTTACATTCTAAGAGTTTTAAAAATTATATTTAAGGTTATAAGCACATTGGTGCACCGGACATCGTTAATAAACGAATAGAATGTTAAATCACTCTACACAAACTAAAAAAAAAATTCAAATTTAAGACTTCAAAATGGTTTTTCATTGTTTATTACATTCTAATAGTTTCTAAAAATAATATTAAGGTTATTTGCACATCGGTGCACCAGAAAATGTTATTAAACTAATTGAGGGTTGAATCACCCAAAACCCACAAAAAATCAAAATTCAAATTTAAGACTTCAACATGATTTTTCATTGTTTATTTTACATTCTAAGTTTTTTAAAATAATATTTAAGGTATTAAAACATCGGTGCACCAGACATCGTTAATAAACGAATAGAATGTTAAATCACTCTACAAACAAACTAAAAAAAAAAATTCAAATTTAAGACTTCAAAATGGTTTTTCATTGTTTATTTGACATTCTAATAGTTTCTAAAAATAATATTTAAGGTTATTAACATCGGTGCACCAGAAAACGTAATTAAACTAATTGGGGGTTGAATCACCCAAACCCCACAAAAATCAAAATTCAAATTTAAGACTTCAAAATGATTTTTCATTGTTTATTTTACATTCTAAGAGTTTTAAAAATTATATTTAAGGTGATAAGCATCGGTGGGCACCGGACATCGTTAATAAACGAATAGAATGTTAAATCACTCTACACAAACTAAAAAAAAAAATTCAAATTTAAGACTTCAAAATGGTTTTTCATTGTTTATTTTACATTCTAATAGTTTCTAAAAATAATATTTAAGGTTATTTGCACATCGGTGCACCAGAAATGTTATTAACTAATTGAGGGTTGAATCACCCAAAACCCACAAAAAATCAAAATTCAAATTTAAGACTTCAACATGATTTTTCATTGTTTATTTTACATTCTAATTGTTTTAAAAAATATATTTAAGGTTATTAAAACATCGGTGCACCAGACATCGTTAATAAACGAATAGAATGTTAAATCACTCTACACAAACTAAAAAAAAAAATTCAAATTTAAGACCTCAAAATGGTTTTTCATTGTTTATTTGACATTCTAGAGTTTCTAAAAATAATATTTAAGGTTATTTGCACATCGGTGCACCATAAAACGTAATTAAAGTAATGGGGGTTGAATCACCCAAAACCCACAAAAAATCAAAATTCAAATTTAAGACTTCAACATGATTTTTCATTGTTTATTTTACATTCTAATTGTTTTAAAAATAATATTTAAGGTTATTAAAAATCGGTGCACCAGACATCGTTAATAAACGAATAGAAGGTTAAATCACTCTACACAAACTAAAAAAAAAAAATTCAAATTTAAGACTTCAAAATGGTTTTTCATTGTTTATTTGACATTCTAATAGTTTCTAAAAATAATATTTAAGGTTATTGCACATCGGTGCACCAGAAAATGTTATTAAAACTAATTGAGGGTTGAATCACCCAAAACCCACAAAAAATCAAAATTCAAATTTAAGACTTCAACATGATTTTTCATTGTTTATTTTACATTCTAAGAGTTTTTAAAAATTATATTTAAGGTTATAGCACATCGGTGCACCAGACATCGTTAATAAACGAATAGAATGTTAAATCACTCTACACAAACTAAAAAAAAAATTCAAATTTAAGACTTCAAAATGGTTTTTCATTGTTTATTTTACATTCTAATAGTTTCTAAAAATAATATTTAAGGTTATTTGCACATCGGTGCACCAGAAAATGTTATTAAACTAATTGAGGGTTGAATCACCCAAAACCCACAAAAAATCAAAATTCAAATTTAAGACTTCAAAATGATTTTTCATTGTTTATTTTACATTCTAAGAGTTTTAAAAAATAATATTTAAGGTTATAAGCAAATCGGTGCACCAGACATCGTTAATAAACGAATAGAATGTTAAATCACTCTACACAAACTAAAAAAAAAAAATTCAAATTTAAGACTTCAAAATGGTTTTTCATTGTTTATTTGACATTCTAAGAGTTTCTAAAAATAATATTTAAGGTTATTTGCACATCGGTGCACCAGAAAATGTTATTAAACTAATTGGGGTTGAATCACCCAAAACCCACAAAAAATCAAAATTCAAATTTAAGACTTCAACATGATTTTTCATTGTTTATTTTACATTCTAATTGTTTTTAAAAATAATATTTAAGGTTATTAAAACATCGGTGCACCAGACATCGTTAATAAACGAATAGAATGTTAAATCACTCTACACAAACTAAAAAAAAAAAAATCAAATTTAAGACTTCAAAATGGTTTTTCATTGTTTATTTGACATTCTAATAGTTTCTAAAAATAATATTTAAGGTTATTAAACACATCGGTGCACCAGAAAACGTTATTAACTAATTGAGGGTTGAATCACCCAAAACCCACAAAAAATCAAAATTCAAATTTAAGACTTCAAATGGTTTTCATTGTTTATTTTACATTCTAAGAGTTTTTAAAAATAATATTTAAGTTATAAGCACATTGGTGCACCGGACATCGTTAATAAACGAATAGAATGTTAAATCACTCTACACAAACTAAAAAAAAAAAATTCAAATTTAAGACTTCAAAATGGTTTTTCATTGTTTATTTTACATTCTAATAGTTTCTAAAAATAATATTTAAGGTTATTTGCACATCGGTGCACCAGAAATGTTATTAAACTAATTGAGGGTTGAATCACCCAAAACCCCAAAAAATCAAAATTCAAATTTAAGACTTCAACATGATTTTTCATTGTTTATTTTACATTCTAATTGTTTTTAAAAATATATTTAAGGTTATTAAAACACATCGGTGCACCAGACATCGTTAATAAACGAATAGAATGTTAAATCACTCTACACAAACTAAAAAAAAAAAATTCAAATTTAAGACCTCAAAATGGTTTTTCATTGTTTATTTGACATTCTAAGAGTTTCTAAAAATAATATTTAAGGTTATTTGCACATCGGTGCACCATAAAACGTAATTAAAGTAATTGGGGGTTGAATCACCCAAACCCACAAAAAATCAAAATTCAAATTTAAGACTTCAACATGATTTTTCATTGTTTATTTTACATTCTAATTGTTTTTAAAAATAATATTTAAGGTTATTAAAACATCGGTGCACCAGACATCGTTAATAAACGAATAGAAGGTTAAATCACTCTACACAAACTAAAAAAAAAAATTCAAATTTAAGAGACTTCAAAATGGTTTTTCATTGTTTATTTGACATTCTAATAGTTTCTAAAAATAATATTTAAGGTTATTAGCACATCGGTGCACCAGAAAATGTTATTAACTAATTGAGAGTTGAATCACCCAAAACCCAAACAAAAATCAAAATTCAAATTTAAGACTTCAACATGATTTTTCATTGTTTATTTTACATTCTAATTGTTTTTAAAAATAATATTTAAGGTTATTAAAACATCGGTGCACCAGACATCGTTAATAAACGAATAGAAGGTTAAATCACTCTACACAAACTAAAAAAAAAAAATTCAAATTTAAGACTTCAAAATGGTTTTTCATTGTTTATTTGACATTCTATAGTTTCTAAAAATAATATTTAAGGTTATTAGCACATCGGTGCACCAGAAATGTTATTAAACTAATTGAGGGTTGAATCACCCAAAACCCACAAAAATCAAAATTCAAATTTAAGACTTCAAAATGGTTTTTCATTGTTTTTTACATTCTAAGAGTTTTTAAAAATTATATTTAAGGTTATAAGCAACTTGGTGCACCGGACATCGTTAATAAACGAATAGAATGTTAAATCACTCTACACAAACTAAAAAAAAAAATTCAAATTTAAGACTTCAAAATGGTTTTTCATTGTTTATTTGACATTCTAAGTTTTTCTAAAAATAATATTTAAGGTTATTTGCACATCGGTGCACCAGAAACGTTATTAAACTAATTGAGGGTTGAATCACCCAAAACCCACAAAAAATCAAAATTCAAATTTAAGACTTCAACATGATTTTTCATTGTTTATTTTACATTCTAATTGTTTTTAAAAATATATTTAAGGTTATAAAACATCGGTGCACCAGACATCGTTAATAAACGAATAGAATGTTAAATCACTCTACACAAACTAAAAAAAAAAAATTCAAATTTAAGACTTCAAAATGGTTTTTCATTGTTTATTTGACATTCTAATAGTTTCTAAAAATAATATTTAAGGTTATTTGCACATCGGTGCACCAGAAAATGTTATTAAACTAATTGAGGGTTGAATCACCCAAAACCCAAAAAATCAAAATTCAAATTTAAGACTTCAACATGATTTTTCATTTGTTTATTTTACATTCTAATTGTTTAAAAATAATATTTAAGGTTATTAAAACATCGGTGCACCAGACATCGTTTAAACGAATAGAAGTTAAATCACTCTACACAAACTAAAAAAAAAAATTCAAATTTAAGACTTCAAAATGGTTTTTCATTGTTTATTTGACATTCTAATAGTTTCTAAAAATAATATTTAAGGTTATTAAACATCGGTGCACCAGAAACGTAATTAAACTAATTGGGGTTGAATCACCCAAAACCCACAAAAAATCAAAATTCAAATTTAAGACTTCAACAATTTTTCATTGTTTATTTTACATTCTAATTTTTTAAAAATTATATTTAAGGTTATAAGCACATCGGTGCACCAGACATCGTTAATAAACGAATAGAATGTTAAATCACTCTACACAAACTAAAAAAAAAAATTCAAATTTAAGACTTCAAAATGGTTTTTCATTGTTTATTTTACATTCTAATAGTTTCTAAAAATAATATTTAAGGTTATTTACATCGGTGCACCAGAAAATGTTATTAAACTAATTGAGGGTTGAATCACCCAAACCCACAAAAAATCAAAATTCAAATTTAAGACTTCAAATGGTTTTTCATTGTTTATTTTACATTCTAAGAGTTTTAAAAAATTATATTTAAGGTTATAAGCACATCGGTGCACCAGACATCGTTAATAAACGAATAGAATGTTAAATCACTCTACACAAACTAAAAAAAAAAAATTCAAATTTAAGACCTCAAAATGGTTTTTCATTGTTTATTTGACATTCTAAGAGTTTCTAAAAATAATATTTAAGGTAATAAGCAAATTGGTGCACCGGACATCGTTAATAAACGAATAGAATGTTAAATCACTCTACACAAACTAAAAAAAAAAAATTCAAATTTAAGACTTCAAAATGGTTTTTCATTGTTTATTTGACATTCTAATAGTTTCTAAAAATAATATTTAAGGTTATTTGCACATCGGTGCACCAGAAAATGTTATTAAACTAATTGAGGGTTGAATCACCCAAAACCCACAAAAAATCAAAATTCAATTTTAAGACTTCAACATGATTTTTCATTGTTTATTTTACATTCTAATTGTTTTTAAAAATAATATTTAAGGTTATTAAAACATCGGTGCACCAGACATCGTTAATAAACGAATAGAATGTTAAATCACACTACACACAAACTAAAAAAAAAAAAATTCAAATTTAAGACCTCAAAATGGTTTTTCATTGTTTATTTGACATTCTAAAGTTTCTAAAAATAATATTTAAGGTTATTTGCACATCGGTGCACCATAAAACGTATTAAAGTAATTGGGGGTTGAATCACCCAAACCCACAAAAAATCAAAATTCAAATTTAAGACTTCAACAATGATTTTTCATTGTTTATTTTACATTCTAATTGTTTTTAAAAATAATATTTAAGGTGAAAACATCGGTGCACCAGACATCGTTAATAAACGAATAGAAGGTTAAATCACTCTACACAAACTAAAAAAAAAAATTCAAATTTAAGACTTCAAAATGGTTTTTCATTGTTTATTTGACATTCTAATAGTTTCTAAAAATAATATTTAAGGTTATTAGCACATCGGTGCACCAGAAAATGTTATTAAACTAATTGAGGTTGAATCACCCAAAAACCACAAAAAATCAAAATTCAAATTTAACTTCAAAATGATTTTTCATTGTTTATTTTACATTCTAATTGTTTTTAAAAATATATTTAAGGTTATTAAACATCGGTGCACCAGACATCGTTAATAAACGAATAGAATGTTAAATCACTCTACACAAACTAAAAAAAAAAAATTCAAATTTAAGACTTCAAAATGGTTTTTCATTGTTTATTTGACATTCTAAGTTTCTAAAAATAATATTTAAGGTTATTAGCACATCGGTGCACCAGAAAATGTTATTAAACTAATTGAGGTTGAATCACCCAAAACCCACAAAAATCAAAATTCAAATTTAAGACTTCAAAATGGTTTTTCATTGTTTATTTTACATTCTAAGAGTTTTTAAAATTATATTTAAGGTTATAAGCACATTGGTGCACCGGACATCGTTAATAAACGAATAGAATGTTAAATCACTCTACACAAACTAAAAAAAAAAAATTCAAATTTAAGACTTCAAAATGGTTTTTCATTGTTTATTTACATTCTAATAGTTTCTAAAAATAATATTTAAGGTTATTTGCACATCGGTGCACCAGAATGTTATTAAACTAATTGAGGGTTGAATCACCCAAAACCCACAAAAAATCAAAATTCAAATTTAAGACTTCAACATGATTTTTCATTGTTTATTTTACATTCTAATTGTTTTTAAAAATAATATTTAAGGTTATTAAAACATCGGTGCACCAGACATCGTTAATAAACGAATAGAATGTTAAATCACTCTACACAAACTAAAAAAAAAAAAAATCAAATTTAAGACTTCAAAATGGTTTTTCATTGTTTATTTGACATTCTAATAGTTTCTAAAAAATAATTTAAGGTTATTTGCACATCGGTGCACCATAAAACGTAATTAAACTAATTGGGGGTTGAATCACCCAAAACCCACAAAAAATCAAAATTCAAATTTAAGACTTCAACATGATTTTTCATTGTTTATTTTACATTCTAATTGTTTTTAAAAATAATATTTAAGGTTATTAAAACATCGGTGCACCAGACATCGTTAATAAACGAATAGAAGTTAAATCACTCTACACAAACTAAAAAAAAAAAAATTCAAATTTAAGACTTCAAAATGGTTTTTCATTGTTTATTTGACATTCTATAGTTTCTAAAAATAATATTTAAGGTTATTAAACATCGGTGCACCAGAAAATGTTATTAAACTAATTGAGGGTTGAATCACCCAAACCCACAAAAAATCAAAATTCAAATTTAAGACTTCAAATGGTTTTTCATTGTTTATTTTACATTCTAAGAGTTTTAAAAATTATATTTAAGGTGATAAGCACATTGGTGCACCGGACATCGTTAATAAACGAATAGAATGTTAAATCACTCTACACAAACTAAAAAAAAAAATTCAAATTTAAGACTTCAAAATGGTTTTTCATTGTTTATTTTACATTCTAATAGTTTCTAAAAAAATTTAAGGTTATTTGCACATCGGTGCACCAGAAATGTTATTAAACTAATTGAGGGTTGAATCACCCAAAACCCACAAAAAATCAAAATTCAAATTTAAGACTTCAAAATGATTTTTCATTGTTTATTTTACATTCTAAGAGTTTTTAAAAAATAATATTTAAGGTTATTAAGCAAATTGGTGCACCAGGACATCGTTAATAAACGAATAGAATGTTAAATCACTCTACACAAACTAAAAAAAAAATTCAAATTTAAGACTTCAAAATGTTTTTCATTGTTTATTTTACATTCTAAGAGTTTCTAAAAATAATATTTAAGGTTATTTGCACATCGGTGCACCATAAAACGTATTAAAGTAATTGGGGTTGAATCACCCAAAACCCACAAAAAATCAAAATTCAAATTTAAGACTTCAACATGATTTTTCATTGTTTATTTTACATTCTAATTGTTTTTAAAAATAATATTTAAGGTTATAAAACATCGGTGCACCAGACATCGTTAATAAACGAATAGAAGTTAAATCACTCTACACAAACTAAAAAAAAAAATTCAAATTTAAGACTTCAAAATGGTTTTCATTGTTTATTTGACATTCTAATAGTTTCTAAAAATAATATTTAAGGTTATTAGCACATCGGTGCACCAGAAAATGTTATTAAACTAATTGAGGTTTAAATCACCCAAAACCCACAAAAAATCAAAATTCAAATTTAAGACTTCAACATGATTTTTCATTGTTTATTTTACATTCTAATTGTTTTAAAAATAATATTTAAGGTTATTAAACATCGGTGCACCAGACATCGTTAATAAACGAATAGAATGTTAAATCACTCTACACAACTAAAAAAAAAAATTCAAATTTAAGACTTCAAAATGGTTTTTCATTGTTTATTTTGACATTCTAATAGTTTCTAAAAATAATATTTAAGGTTATTTGCACATCGGTGCACCAGAAAATGTTATTAAACTAATTGAGGGTTGAATCACCCAAACCCACAAAAATCAAAATTCAAATTTAAGACTTCAAATGATTTTTCATTGTTTATTTTACATTCTAAGAGTTTTTAAAAATTAATATTTAAGGTGATAAGCACATTGGTGCACCGGACATCGTTAATAAACGAATAGAATGTTAAATCACTCTACACAAACTAAAAAAAAAATTCAAATTTAAGACTTCAAAATGGTTTTTCATTGTTTATTTGACATTCTAAGAGTTTCTAAAAATAATATTTAAGGTTATTTGCACATCGGTGCACCATAAAACGTAATTAAACTAATTGGGGGTTGAATCACCAAAACCCACAAAAAATCAAAATTCAAATTTAAGACTTCAACATGATTTTTCATTGTTTATTTTACATTCTAATTGTTTTTAAAAATAATATTTAAGGTTATAAACATCGGTGCACCAGACATCGTTAATAAACGAATAGAAGGTTAAATCACTCTACACAACTAAAAAAAAAAAAATTCAAATTTAAGACTTCAAAATGGTTTTTCATTGTTTATTTGACATTCTAATAGTTTCTAAAAATAATATTTAAGGTTATTAGCACATCGGTGCACCAGAAAATGTTATTAAACTAATTGAGGGTTGAATCACCCAAAACCACACAAAAAATCAAATTCAAATTTAAGACTTCAACATGATTTTTCATTGTTTATTTTACATTCTAATTGTTTTTAAAATAATATTTAAGGTTATTAAACATCGGTGCACCAGACATCGTTAATAAACGAATAGAAGGTTAAATCACTCTACACAAACTAAAAAAAAAAAAATTCAAATTAAGACTTCAAAATGGTTTTTCATTGTTTATTTGACATTCTAATTTCTAAAAATAATATTTAAGGTTATTAGCACATCGGTGCACCAGAAAATGTTATTAAACTAATTGAGGATTGAATCACCCAAAACCCACAAAAAATCAAAATTCAAATTTAAGACTTCAAAATGGTTTTTCATTGTTTATTTTACATTCTAAGAGTTTTTAAAAATTATATTTAAGGTGATAAGCACATTGGTGCACCGGACATCGTTAATAAACGAATAGAATGTTAAATCACTCTACACAAACTAAAAAAAAAATTCAAATTTAAGACTTCAAAATGGTTTTTCATTGTTTATTTTACATTCTAATAGTTTCTAAAAATAATATTTAAGGTTATTTGCACATCGGTGCACCAGAAAATGTTATTAAACTAATTGAGGGTTGAATCACCCAAAACCCACAAAAAATCAAAATTCAAATTTAAGACTTCAAAATGGTTTTTCATTGTTTATTTTACATTCTAAGAGTTTAAAAATTATATTTAAGGTTAATAAGCAAATTGGTGCACCAGACATCGTTAATAAACGAATAGAATGTTAAATCACTCTACACAAACTAAAAAAAAAAAATTCAAATTTAAGACTTCAAAATGGTTTTTCATTGTTTATTTACATTCTAAGAGTTTCTAAAAATAATATTTAAGGTTATTTGCACATCGGTGCGCCAGAAAAACGTAATTAAAGTAATTGGGGTTGAATCACCCAAAACCCACAAAAAATCAAAATTCAAATTTAAGACTTCAAACATGATTTTTCATTGTTTATTTTACATTCTAATTGTTTTTAAAATAATATTTAAGGTTATTAAAAATCGGTGCACAGACAAATCGTTAATAAACAGAAGGTTAAATCACTCTACACAAACTAAAAAAAAAAATTCAAATTTAAGACTTCAAAATGGTTTTTCATTGTTTATTTGACATTCTAATAGTTTCTAAAAATAATATTTAAGGTTATTAAACATCGGTGCACCAGAAATGTTATTAACTAATTGAGGGTTGAATCACCCAAAACCCACAAAAAATCAAAATTCAAATTTAAGACTTCAACATGATTTTTCATTGTTTATTTTACATTCTAATTGTTTTTAAAAATAATATTTAAGGTTATTAAAACATCGGTGCACCAGACATCGTTAATAAACGAATAGAATGTTAAATCACTCTACACAAACAAAAAAAAAAAATTCAAATTTAAGACTTCAAAATGGTTTTTCATTGTTTATTTGACATTCTAATAGTTTCTAAAAATAATATTTAAGGTTATTTGCACATCGGTGCACCAGAAAATGTTATTAAACTAATTGAGGTTTGAATCACCCAAAACCCACAAAAAATCAAAATTCAAATTTAAGACTTCAACATGATTTTTCATTGTTTATTTTACATTCTAAGAGTTTTTAAAAATTATATTTAAGGTGATAAGCACATTGGTGCACCAGGACATCGTTAATAAACGAATAGAATGTTAAATCACTCTACACAAACTAAAAAAAAAAAATTCAAATTTAAGACTTCAAAATGGTTTTTCATTGTTTATTTTACATTCTAATAGTTTCTAAAAATAATATTTAAGGTTATTTGCACATCGGTGCACCAGAAAATGTTATTAAACTAATTGAGGGTTGAATCACCCAAAACCCACAAAAAATCAAAATTCAAATTTAAGACTTCAAATGGTTTTTCATTGTTTATTTTACATTCTAAGAGTTTTTAAAAATTATATTTAAGGTATAAGCAAATTGGTGCACCAGACATCGTTAATAAACGAATAGAATGTTAAATCACTCTACACAAACTAAAAAAAAAAAAAAAATTCAAATTTAAGACTTCAAAATGGTTTTTCATTGTTTATTTGACATTCTAAGAGTTTCTAAAAATAATATTTAAGGTTATTTGCACATCGGTGCACCATAAAATGTAATTAAAGTAATTGGGGGTTGAATCACCCAAAACCCACAAAAAATCAAAATTCAAATTTAAGACTTCAACATGATTTTTCATTGTTTTATTTTACATTCTAATTGTTTTAAAAAATAATATTTAAGGTTATTAAAACATCGGTGCACCAGACATCGTTAATAAACGAATAGAATGTTAAATCACTCTACACAAACTAAAAAAAAAAAATTCAAATTTAAGACTTCAAAATGGTTTTTCATTGTTTATTTGACATTCTAATAGTTTCTAAAAATAATATTTAAGGTTATTAGCACATCGGTGCACCAGAAAATGTTATTAAACTAATTGAGAGTTGAATCACCCCAAACCCACAAAAAATCAAAATTCAAATTTAAGACTTCAACATGATTTTTCATTGTTTATTTTACATTCTAATTGTTTTTAAAAATAATATTTAAGTTATTAAAACATCGGTGCACCAGACATCGTTAATAAACGAATAGAATGTTAAATCACTCTACACAAACTAAAAAAAAAAAATTCAAATTTAAGACTTCAAAATGGTTTTTCATTGTTTATTTACATTCTAAAGTTTCTAAAAATAATATTTAAGGTTATTAACACATCGGTGCACCAGAAAATGTTATTAAACTAATTGAGGGTTGAATCACCCAAAACCCACAAAAAATCAAAATTCAATTTAAGACTTCAAATGGTTTTTCATTGTTTATTTTACATTCTAAGAGTTTTTAAAAATAATATTTAAGGTTATTAAGCACATTGGTGCATGGACATCGTTAATAAACGAATAGAATGTTAAATCACTCTACACAAACTAAAAAAAAAAAATTCAAATTTAAGACTTCAAAATGGTTTTTCATTGTTTATTTTACATTCTAATAGTTTCTAAAAATAATATTTAAGGTTATTGCACATCGGTGCACCAGAAAATGTTATTAAACTAATTGAGGTTGAATCACCCACCCAAAACCCACAAAAATCAAAATTCAAATTTAAGACTTCAAAATGATTTTTCATTGTTTATTTTACATTCTAATTGTTTTTAAAAATAATATTTAAGGTTTTAACATCGGTGCACCAGAATCGTTAATAAACGAATAGA
>NW_021014637.1:0-42256 GCF_003676215.2 Rhopalosiphum maidis
TTCGTTTATTAACGATGTCCAATGCACCGATGTTTTAATCACCTTAAATATAATTTTTTAAAAACCTCTTAGAATGTAAAATACACAAGGAAAAACCATTTTATGAAGTCTATAATTTGAATTTTGATTTTTTGTGGGTTTTGGTGATTCAACCCCAATTCTTTAATTACGTTTTATGGCGCACCGATGTGCAAATAACCTTAAATATTATTTTTAGAAACTCTTAGAATGTCAAATAAACAATGAAAAACCATTTTGAGGTCTTAAATTTGAATTTTTTTTTTTAGTTTGTGTAGAGTGATTTAACATTCTATTCGTTTATTAACGATGTCTGGTGCACCGATGTTTTAATAACCTTAAATATTATTTTTAAAAACAATTAGAATGTAAAATAAACAATGAAAAATCATGTTGAAGTCTTAAATTTGAATTTTGATTTTTTGTGGGTTTTGAGTGATTCAACCCTAAATTAGTTTAATAACATTTTCTGGTGCACCGATGTGCAAATAACCTTAAATATTATTTTTAGAAATTATTAGAATGTAAAATAAACAATGAAAAACCATTTTGAAGTCTTAAATTTGAATTTTTTTTTTTTTAGTTTGTGTAGAGTGATTTAACATTCTATTAGTTTATTAACGATGTCTGGTGCACCGATGTTTTAATAACCTTAAATATTATTTTTAAAAACAATTAGAATGTAAAATAAACAATGAAAAATCATGTTGAAGTCTTAAATTTGAATTTTGATTTTTTGTGGGTTTTGGGTGATTCAACTCTCAATTAGTTTAATAACATTTTCTGGTGCACCGATGTGCTAATAACCTTAAATATTATTTTTAGAAACTATTAGAATGTCAAATAAACAATGAAAAACCATTTTGAAGTCTTAAATTTGAATTTTTTTTTTTTAGTTTGTGTAGAGTGATTTAACCTTCTATTCGTTTATTAACGATGTCTGGTGCACCGATGTTTTAATAACCTTAAATATTATTTTTAAAAACAATTAGAATGTAAAATAAACAATGAAAAATCATGTTGAAGTCTTAAATTTGAATTTTGATTTTTTGTGGGTTTTGGGTGATTCAACCCCCAATTACTTTAATTACGTTTTATGGCGCACCGATGTGCAAATAACCTTAAATATTATTTTTAGAAACTCTTAGAATGTCAAATAAACAATGAAAAACCATTTTGAGGTCTTAAATTTGAATTTTTTTTTTTTAGTTTGTGTAGAGTGATTTAACATTCTATTCGTTTATTAACGATGTCTGGTGCACCGATGTTTTAATAACCTTAAATATTATTTTTAAAAACAATTAGAATGTAAAATAAACAATGAAAAATCATGTTGAAGTCTTAAATTTGAATTTTGATTTTTTGTGGGTTTTGGGTGATTCAACCCTCAATTAGTTTAATAACATTTTCTGGTGCACCGATGTGCAAATAACCTTAAATATTATTTTTAGAAACTATTAGAATGTAAAATAAACAATGAAAAACCATTTTGAAGTCTTAAATTTGAATTTTTTTTTTTAGTTTGTGTAGAGTGATTTAACATTCTATTCGTTTATTAACGATGTCCAATGCACCGATGTGCTTATCACCTTAAATATAATTTTTAAAAACTCTTAGAATGTAAAATAAACAATGAAAAACCATTTTGAAGTCTTAAATTTGAATTTTGATTTTTTGTGGGTTTTGGGTGATTCAACCCTCAATTACTTTAATTACGTTTTATGGTGCACCGATGTGCAAATAACCTTAAATATTATTTTTAGAAACTCTTAGAATGTCAAATAAACAATGAAAAACCATTTTGAGGTCTTAAATTTGAATTTTTTTTTTTTAGTTTGTGTAGAGTGATTTAACATTCTATTCGTTTATTAACGATGTCTGGTGCACCGATGTTTTAATAACCTTAAATATTATTTTTAAAAACAATTAGAATGTAAAATAAACAATGAAAAATCATGTTGAAGTCTTAAATTTGAATTTTGATTTTTTGTGGGTTTTGGGTGATTCAACCCTCAATTAGTTTAATAACATTTTCTGGTGCACCGATGTGCAAATAACCTTAAATATTATTTTTAGAAACTATTAGAATGTCAAATAAACAATGAAAAACCATTTTGAAGTCTTAAATTTGAATTTTTTTTTTTTAGTTTGTGTAGAGTGATTTAACATTCTATTCGTTTATTAACGATGTCTGGTGCACCGATGTTTTAATAACCTTAAATATTATTTTTAAAAACAATTAGAATGTAAAATAAACAATGAAAAATCATGTTGAAGTCTTAAATTTGAATTTTGATTTTTTGTGGGTTTTGGGTGATTCAACCCTCAATTACTTTAATTACAGTTTTATGGCGCACCGATGTGCAAATAACCTTAAATATTATTTTTAGAAACTCTTAGAATGTCAAATAAACAATGAAAAACCATTTTGAGGTCTTAAATTTGAATTTTTTTTTTTTAGTTTGTGTAGAGTGATTTAACATTCTATTCGTTTATTAACGATGTCTGGTGCACCGATGTTTTAATAACCTTAAATATTATTTTTAAAAACAATTAGAATGTAAAATAAACAATGAAAAATCATGTTGAAGTCTTAAATTTGAATTTTGATTTTTTGTGGGTTTTGGGTGATTCAACCCTCAATTAGTTTAATAACATTTTCTGGTGCACCGATGTGCAAATAACCTTAAATATTATTTTTAGAAACTATTAGAATGTCAAATAAACAATGAAAAACCATTTTGAAGTCTTAAATTTGAATTTTTTTTTTTAGTTTGTGTAGAGTGATTTAACATTCTATTCGTTTATTAACGATGTCCTGTGCACCGATGTTTTTATCACCTTAAATATTATTTTTAAAAACTCTTAGAATGTAAAATAAACAATGAAAATCATTTTGAAGTCTTAAATTTGAATTTTGATTTTTTGTGGGTTTTGGGTGATTCAACTCTCAATTAGTTTAATAACATTTTCTGGTGCACCGATGTGCTAATAACCTTAAATATTATTTTTAGAAACTATTAGAATGTCAAATAAACAATGAAAAACCATTTTGAAGTCTTAAATTTGAATTTTTTTTTTTTAGTTTGTGTAGAGTGATTTAACCTTCTATTCGTTTATTAACGATGTCTGGTGCACCGATGTTTTAATAACCTTAAATATTATTTTTAAAAACAATTAGAATGTAAAATAAACAATGAAAAATCATGTTGAAGTCTTAAATTTGAATTTTGATTTTTTGTGGGTTTTGGGTGATTCAACCCCCAATTACTTTAATTACGTTTTATGGCGCACCGATGTGCAAATAACCTTAAATATTATTTTTAGAAACTCTTAGAATGTCAAATAAACAATGAAAAACCATTTTGAGGTCTTAAATTTGAATTTTTTTTTTTAGTTTGTGTAGAGTGATTTAACATTCTATTCGTTTATTAACGATGTCTGGTGCACCGATGTTTTAATAACCTTAAATATTATTTTTAAAAACAATTAGAATGTAAAATAAACAATGAAAAATCATGTTGAAGTCTTAAATTTGAATTTTGATTTTTTGTGGGTTTTGGGTGATTCAACCCTCAATTACTTTAATTACGTTTTCTGGTGCACCGATGTGCAAATAACCTTAAATATTATTTTTAGAAACTCTTAGAATGTCAAATAAACAATGAAAAACCATTTTGAGTCTTAAATTTGAATTTTTTTTTTTAGTTTGTGTAGAGTGATTTAACATTCTATTCGTTTATTAACGATGTCTGGTGCACCGATGTTTTATCACCTTAAATATTATTTTTAAAAACTATTAGAATGTAAAATAAACAATGAAAAATCATTTTGAAGTCTTAAATTTGAATTTTGATTTTTTGTGGGTTTTGGGTGATTCAACCCTCAATTAGTTTAATAACATTTTCTGGTGCACCGATGTGCAATAACCTTAAATATTATTTTTAGAAACTATTAGAATGTCAAATAAACAATGAAAAACCATTTTGAAGTCTTAAATTTGAATTTTTTTTTTTTAGTTTGTGTAGAGTGATTTAACATTCTATTCGTTTATTAACGATGTCCTGGTGCACCAATGTGCTTATCACCTTAAATATTATTTTTAAAAACTCTTAGAATGTAAAATAAACAATGAAAAATCATGTTGAAGTCTTAAATTTGAATTTTGATTTTTTGTGGGTTTTGGGTGATTCAACTCTCAATTAGTTTAATAACATTTTCTGGTGCACCGATGTGCTAATAACCTTAAATATTATTTTTAGAAACTATTAGAATGTCAAATAAACAATGAAAAACCATTTTGAAGTCTTAAATTTGAATTTTTTTTTTTTAGTTTGTGTAGAGTGATTTAACCTTCTATTCGTTTATTAACGATGTCTGGTGCACCGATGTTTTAATAACCTTAAATATTATTTTTAAAAACAATTAGAATGTAAAATAAACAATGAAAAATCATGTTGAAGTCTTAAATTTGAATTTTGATTTTTTGTGGGTTTTGGGTGATTCAACCCTCAATTAGTTTAATTACATTTTCTGGTGCACCGATGTGCAAATAACCTTAAATATTATTTTTAGAAACTCTTAGAATGTCAAATAAACAATGAAAAACCATTTTGAGGTCTTAAATTTGAATTTTTTTTTTTTAGTTTGTGTAGAGTGATTTAACATTCTATTCGTTTATTAACGATGTCTGGTGCACCGATGTTTTAATAACCTTAAATATTATTTTTAAAAACAATTAGAATGTAAAATAAACAATGAAAAATCATGTTGAAGTCTTAAATTTGAATTTTGATTTTTTGTGGGTTTTGGGTGATTCAACCCTCAATTAGTTTAATTACATTTTCTGGTGCACCGATGTGCAAATAACCTTAAATATTATTTTTAGAAACTATTAGAATGTCAAATAAACAATGAAAAACCATTTTGAAGTCTTAAATTTGAATTTTTTTTTTTAGTTTGTGTAGAGTGATTTAACATTCTATTCGTTTATTAACGATGTCCTGGTGCACCGATGTTCTTATCACCTTAAATATATTTTTAAAAACTCTTAGAATGTAAAATAAACAATGAAAAATCATTTTGAAGTCTTAAATTTGAATTTTGATTTTTTGTGGGTTTTGGGTGATTCAACCCTCAATTAGTTTAATACATTTTCTGGTGCACCGATGTGCTAATAACCTTAAATATTATTTTTAGAAACTATTAGAATGTCAAATAAACAATGAAAAACCATTTTGAGGTCTTAAATTTGAATTTTTTTTTTTTAGTTTGTGTAGAGTGATTTAACATTCTATTCGTTTATTAACGATGTCTGGTGCACCGATGTTTTAATAACCTTAAATATTATTTTTAAAAACATTAGAATGTAAAATAAACAATGAAAAATCATGTTGAAGTCTTAAATTTGAATTTTGATTTTTTGTGGGTTTTGGGTGATTCAACCCTCAATTAGTTTAATAACATTTTCTGGTGCACCGATGTGCAAATAACCTTAAATATTATTTTTAGAAACTTATAGAATGTCAAATAATCAATGAAAAACCATTTTGAAGTCTTAAATTTGAATTTTTTTTTTTTAGTTTGTGTAGAGTGATTTAACCTTCTATTCGTTTATTAACGATGTCTGGTGCACCAGATGTGCTTATCACCTTAAATATTATTTTTAAAACTCTTAGAATGTAAAATAAACAATGAAAAATCATTTTGAAGTCTTAAATTTGAATTTTTTTTTTTTAGTTTGTGTAGAGTGATTTAACATTCTATTCGTTTATTAACGATGTCCGAATGCACCAATGTGCTTATCACCTTAAATATAATTTTTAAAACTCTTAGAATGTAAAATAAACAATGAAAACCATTTTGAAGTCTTAAATTTGAATTTTGATTTTTTGTGGGTTTTGGGTGATTCAACTCTCAATTAGTTTAATACATTTTCTGGTGCACCGATGTGCTAATAACCTTAAATATTATTTTTAGAAACTATTAGAATGTCAAATAAACAATGAAAAACCATTTTGAAGGTCTTAAATTTGAATTTTTTTTTTTAGTTTGTGTAGAGTGATTTAACATTCTATTCGTTTATTAACGATGTCTGGTGCACCGATGTTTTAATAACCTTAAATATTATTTTTAAAAACAATTAGAATGTAAAATAAACAATGAAAAATCATGTTGAAGTCTTAAATTTGAATTTTGATTTTTTGTGGGTTTTGGGTGATTCAACCCTAAATTAGTTTAATAACATTTTCTGGTGCACCGATGTGCAAATAACCTTAAATATTATTTTTAGAAACTATTAGAATGTAAAATAAACAATGAAAAACCATTTTGAAGTCTTAAATTTGAATTTTTTTTTTTTAGTTTGTGTAGAGTGATTTAACATTCTATTCGTTTATTAACGATGTCCGGTGCACCAATGTGCTTATCACCTTAAATATAATTTTTAAAAACTCTTAGAATGTAAAATAAACAATGAAAAACCATTTTGAAGTCTTAAATTTGAATTTTGATTTTTTGTGGGTTTTGGGTGATTCAACTCTCAATTAGTTTAATAACATTTTCTGGTGCACCGATGTGCTAATAACCTTAAATATTATTTTTAGAAACTATTAGAATGTCAAATAAACAATGAAAAACCATTTTGAGGTCTTAAATTTGAATTTTTTTTTTTTAGTTTGTGTAGAGTGATTTAACCTTCTATTCGTTTATTAACGATGTCTGGTGCACCGATGTTTTAATAACCTTAAATATTATTTTTAAAAACAATTAGAATGTAAAATAAACAATGAAAAATCATGTTGAAGTCTTAAATTTGAATTTTGATTTTTTGTGGGTTTTGGGTGATTCAACCCCCAATTACTTTAATTACGTTTTATGGCGCACCGATGTGCAAATAACCTTAAATATTATTTTTAGAAACTCTTAGAATGTCAAATAAACAATGAAAAACCATTTTGAGGTCTTAAATTTGAATTTTTTTTTTTAGTTTGTGTAGAGTGATTTAACATTCTATTCGTTTATTAACGATGTCTGGTGCACCGATGTTTTAATAACCTTAAATATTATTTTTAAAAACAATTAGAATGTAAAATAAACAATGAAAAATCATGTTGAAGTCTTAAATTTGAATTTTGATTTTTTGTGGGTTTTGGGTGATTCAACCCTCAATTAGTTTAATAACATTTTCTGGTGCACCGATGTGCAAATAACCTTAAATATTATTTTTAGAAACTATTAGAATGTAAAATAAACAATGAAAAACCATTTTGAAGTCTTAAATTTGAATTTTTTTTTTTTAGTTTGTGTGTAGAGTGATTTAACATTTATTCGTTTATTAACGATGTCCATGCACCAATGTGTTATCACCTTAAATATAATTTTTAAACTCTTAGAATGTCAAATAAACAATGAAAAACCATTTTGAAGTCTTAAATTTGAATTTTTTTTTTTTAGTTTGTGTAGAGTGATTTAACATTCTATTCGTTTATTAACGATGTCTGGTGCACCGATGTTTTATAACCTTAAATATTATTTTTAAAACACTTAGAATGTAAAATAAACAATGAAAAATCATTTTGAAGTCTTAAATTTGAATTTTGATTTTTTGTGGGTTTTGGGTGATTCAACCTCAATTAGTTTAATAACATTTTCTGGTGCACCGATGTGCTAATAACCTTAAATATTATTTTTAGAAACTATTAGAATGTCAAATAAACAATGAAAAACCATTTTGAGGTCTTAAATTTGAATTTTTTTTTTTAGTTTGTGTAGAGTGATTTAACATTCTATTCGTTTATTAACGATGTCTGGTGCACCGATGTTTTAATACCTTAAATATTATTTTTAAAAACATTAGAATGTAAAATAAACAATGAAAATCATGTTGAAGTCTTAAATTTGAATTTTGATTTTTTGTGGGTTTTGGGTGATTCAACCCTCAATTAGTTTAATAACATTTTCTGGTGCACCGATGTGCTAATAACCTTAAATATTATTTTTAGAAACTATTAGAATGTCAAATAAACAATGAAAAACCATTTTGAAGTCTTAAATTTGAATTTTTTTTTTTTAGTTTGTGTAGAGTGATTTAACCTTCTATTCGTTTATTAACGATGTCTGGTGCACCGATGTTTTAATAACCTTAAATATTATTTTTAAAAACAATTAGAATGTAAAATAAACAATGAAAAATCATGTTGAAGTCTTAAATTTGAATTTTGATTTTTTGTGGGTTTTGGGTGATTCAACCCTCAATTAGTTTAATAACATTTTCTGGTGCACCGATGTGCAAATAACCTTAAATATTATTTTTAGAAACTATTAGAATGTCAAATAAACAATGAAAAACCATTTTGAAGTCTTAAATTTGAATTTTTTTTTTTAGTTTGTGTAGAGTGATTTAACATTCTATTCGTTTATTAACGATGTCCAGGTGCACCATGTGCTTATCACCTTAAATATTATTTTTAAAAACTCTTAGAATGTAAAATAAACAATGAAAAACCATTTTGAAGTCTTAAATTTGAATTTTGATTTTTTGTGGGTTTTGGGTGATTCAACTCTCAATTAGTTTAATAACATTTTCTGGTGCACCGATGTGCTAATAACCTTAAATATTATTTTTAGAAACTATTAGAATGTCAAATAAACAATGAAAAACCATTTTGAAGTCTTAAATTTGAATTTTTTTTTTTTAGTTTGTGTAGAGTGATTTAACCTTCTATTCGTTTATTAACGATGTCTGGTGCACCGATGTTTTAATAACCTTAAATATTATTTTTAAAAACAATTAGAATGTAAAATAAACAATGAAAAATCATGTTGAAGTCTTAAATTTGAATTTTGATTTTTTGTGGGTTTTGGGTGATTCAACCCTCAATTACTTTAATTACGTTTTATGGTGCACCGATGTGCAAATTACCTTAAATATTATTTTTAGAAACTCTTAGAATGTCAAATAAACAATGAAAAACCATTTTGAGGTCTTAAATTTGAATTTTTTTTTTTAGTTTGTGTAGAGTGATTTAACATTCTATTCGTTTATTAACGATGTCTGGTGCACCGATGTTTTAATAAACCTTAAATATTATTTTTAAAAACAATTATAAGTGTAAAATAAACAATGAAAATCATGTTTAAGTCTTAAATTTGAATTTTGATTTTTTGTGGGTTTTGGGTGATTCAACCCCCAATTACTTTAATTACGTTTTATGGCGCACCGATGTGCAAATAACCTAAATATTATTTTTAGAAACTCTTAGAATGTCAAATAAACAATGAAAAACCATTTTGAGGTCTTAAATTTGAATTTTTTTTTTTAGTTTGTGTAGAGTGATTTAACATTCTATTCGTTTATTAACGATGTCCGGTGCACCAATGTGCTTATCACTTAATATAATTTTTAAAACTCTTAGAATGTAAAATAAACAATGACAAACCATTTTGAAGTCTTAAATTTGAATTTTTTTTTTTTTGTGGGTTTTGGGTGATTTAACATTCTATTCGTTTATTAACGATGTCCAGTGCACCAATGTGCTTATCACGTTAAATATAATTTTTAAAAACTTTTAGAATGTAAAATAAACAATGAAAAACCATTTTGAAGTCTTAAATTTGAATTTTGATTTTTTGTGGGTTTTGGGTGATTCAACCTCAATTAGTTTAATTACATTTTCTGGTGCACCGATGTGCTAATAACCTTAAATATTATTTTTAGAAACTATTAGAATGTCAAATAAACAATGAAAAACCATTTTGAGGTCTTAAATTTGAATTTTTTTTTTTTAGTTTGTGTAGAGTGATTTAACATTCTATTCGTTTATTAACGATGTCTGGTGCACCGATGTTTTAATAACCTTAAATATTATTTTTAAAAACTATTAGAATGTAAAATAAACAATGAAAAATCATGTTGAAGTCTTAAATTTGAATTTTGATTTTTTGTGGGTTTTGGGTGATTCAACCCTCAATTAGTTTAATTACATTTTCTGGTGCACCGATGTGCTAATAACCTTAAATATTATTTTTAGAAACTATTAGAATGTCAAATAAACAATGAAAAACCATTTTGAAGTCTTAAATTTGAATTTTTTTTTTTTAGTTTGTGTAGAGTGATTTAACATTCTATTCGTTTATTAACGATGTCTGGTGCACCGATGTTTTAATAACCTTAAATATTATTTTTAAAAACAATTAGAATGTAAAATAAACAATGAAAAATCATGTTGAAGTCTTAAATTTGAATTTTGATTTTTTGTGGGTTTTGGGTGATTCAACCCTCAATTAGTTTAATAACATTTTCTGGTGCACCGATGTGCTAAATAACCTTAAATATTATTTTTAGAAACTATTAGAATGTCAAATAAACAATGAAAAACCATTTTGAAGTCTTAAATTTGAATTTTTTTTTTTTAGTTTGTGTAGAGTGATTTAACATTCTATTCGTTTATTAACGATGTCTGGTGCACCGATGTGCTTATCACCTTAAATATTATTTTTAAAACTCTTAGAATGTAAAATAAACAATGAAAAACCATTTTGAAGTCTTAAATTTGAATTTTTTTTTTTTAGTTTGTGTAGAGTGATTTAACATTCTATTCGTTTATTAACGATGTCTGGTGCACCGATGTGCTTATAACCTTAAATATTATTTTTAAAAACTCTTAGAATGTAAATAAACAATGAAAAACCATTTGAAGTCTTAAATTTGAATTTTGATTTTTTGTGGGTTTTGGGTGATTCAACCCCCAATTACTTTAATTACGTTTTCTGGTGCACCGATGTGCAAATAACCTTAAATATTATTTTTAGAAACTCTTAGAATGTCAAATAAACAATGAAAAACCATTTTGAAGTCTTAAATTTGAATTTTTTTTTTTGTTTGTGTAGAGTGATTTAACATTCTATTCGTTTATTAACGATGTCTGGTGCACCGATGTTTTAATAACCTTAAATATTATTTTTTAAAACAATTAGAATGTAAAATAAACAATGAAAAATCATTTTGAAGTCTTAAATTTGAATTTTGATTTTTTGTGGGTTTTGGGTGATTCAACCTCAATTAGTTTAATAACATTTTCTGGTGCACCGATGTGCAAATAACCTTAAATATTATTTTTAGAAACTATTAGAATGTAAAATAAACAATGAAAAACCATTTTGAAGTCTTAAATTTGAATTTTTTTTTTTTGGGTGTGTAGAGTGATTTAACATTTATTCGTTTATTAACGATGTCTGGTGCACCGATGTGATTATAACCTTAAATATAATTTTAAAACTCTTAGAATGTAAAATAAACAATGAAAAACCATTTTGAAGTCTTAAATTTGAATTTTTTTTTTTTAGTTTGTGTAGAGTGATTTAACATTCTATTCGTTTATTAACGATGTCTGGTGCACCGATGTGCTTATAACCTTAAATATATTTTAAAAACTCTTAGAATGTAAAATAAACAATGAAAAACCATTTTGAAGTCTTAAATTTGAATTTTGATTTTTTGTGGGTTTTGGGTGATTCAACTCTCAATTAGTTTAATAACATTTTCTGGTGCACCGATGTGCTAATAACCTTAAATATTATTTTTAGAAACTATTAGAATGTCAAATAAACAATGAAAAACCATTTTGAAGTCTTAAATTTGAATTTTTTTTTTTTAGTTTGTGTAGAGTGATTTAACCTTCTATTCGTTTATTAACGATGTCTGGTGCACCGATGTTTTAATAACCTTAAATATTATTTTTAAAAACAATTAGAATGTAAAATAAACAATGAAAAATCATGTTGAAGTCTTAAATTTGAATTTTGATTTTTTGTGGGTTTTGGGTGATTCAACCCTCAATTAGTTTAATTACATTTTCTGGTGCACCGATGTGCAAATAACCTTAAATATTATTTTTAGAAACTATTAGAATGTCAAATAAACAATGAAAAACCATTTTGAAGTCTTAAATTTGAATTTTTTTTTTTTAGTTTGTGTAGAGTGATTTAACATTCTATTCGTTTATTAACGATGTCCATGTGCACCAATGTGCTTATCACCTTAAATATATTTTTAAAAACTCTTAGAATGTAAAATAAACAATGAAAAATCATTTTGAAGTCTTAAATTTGAATTTTGATTTTTTGTGGGTTTTGGGTGATTCAACCTCAATTAGTTTAATAACATTTTCTGGTGCACCGATGTGCTAATAACCTTAAATATTATTTTTAGAAACTATTAGAATGTCAAATAAACAATGAAAAACCATTTTGAAGTCTTAAATTTGAATTTTTTTTTTTTAGTTTGTGTAGAGTGATTTAACCTTCTATTCGTTTATTAACGATGTCTGGTGCACCGATGTTTTAATAACCTTAAATATTATTTTTAAAAACAATTAGAATGTAAAATAAACAATGAAAAATCATGTTGAAGTCTTAAATTTGAATTTTGATTTTTTGTGGGTTTTGGGTGATTCAACCCTCAATTAGTTTAATAACATTTTCTGGTGCACCGATGTGCAAATAACCTTAAATATTATTTTTAGAAACTATTAGAATGTCAAATAAACAATGAAAAACCATTTTGAAGTCTTAAATTTGAATTTTTTTTTTTAGTTTGTGTAGAGTGATTTAACATTCTATTCGTTTATTAACGATGTCTGGTGCACCGATGTTTTAATAACCTTAAATATTATTTTTAAAAACAATTAGAATGTAAAATAAACAATGAAAAATCATGTTGAAGTCTTAAATTTGAATTTTGATTTTTTGTGGGTTTTGGGTGATTCAACCCCAATTACTTTAATTACGTTTTCTGGTGCACCGATGTGCAAATAACCTTAAATATTATTTTTAGAAACTCTTAGAATGTCAAATAAACAATGAAAAACCATTTTGAGTCTTAAATTTGAATTTTTTTTTTTAGTTTGTGTAGAGTGATTTAACATTCTATTCGTTTATTAACGATGTCTGGTGCACCAATGTGCTTATTACCTTAAATATTATTTTTAAAAACTCTTAGAATGTAAAATAAACAATGAAAAATCATGTTGAAGTCTTAAATTTGAATTTTGATTTTTGTGGGTTTTGGGTGATTCAACCCTCAATTAGTTTAATAACATTTTCTGGTGCACCGATGTGCAAATAACCTTAAATATTATTTTTAGAAACTATTAGAATGTAAAATAAACAATGAAAAACCATTTTGAAGTCTTAAATTTGAATTTTTTTTTTTAGTTTGTGTAGAGTGATTTAACATTCTATTCGTTTATTAACGATGTCTGGTGCACCGATGTGATTATCACCTTAAATATTATTTTTAAAACTCTTAGAATGTAAAATAAACAATGAAAAACCATTTTGAAGTCTTAAATTTGAATTTTTTTTTTTTAGTTTGTGTAGAGTGATTTAACATTCTATTCGTTTATTAACGATGTCTGGTGCACCGATGTGCTTATAACCTTAAATATTATTTTTAAAAACTCTTAGAATGTAAAATAAACAATGAAAAACCATTTTGAAGTCTTAAATTTGAATTTTGATTTTTTGTGGGTTTTGGGTGATTCAACCTCAATTAGTTTAATAACATTTTCTGGTGCACCGATGTGCTAATAACCTTAAATATTATTTTTAGAAACTATTAGAATGTCAAATAAACAATGAAAAACCATTTTGAGGTCTTAAATTTGAATTTTTTTTTTTAGTTTGTGTAGAGTGATTTAACCTTCTATTCGTTTATTAACGATGTCTGGTGCACCGATGTTTTAATAACCTTAAATATTATTTTTAAAAACAATTAGAATGTAAAATAAACAATGAAAAATCATGTTGAAGTCTTAAATTTGAATTTTGATTTTTTGTGGGTTTTGGGTGATTCAACCCTCAATTAGTTTAATACATTTTCTGGTGCACCGATGTGCTAATAACCTTAAATATTATTTTTAGAAACTATTAGAATGTCAAATAAACAATGAAAAACCATTTTGAAGTCTTAAATTTGAATTTTTTTTTTTAGTTTGTGTAGAGTGATTTAACATTCTATTCGTTTATTAACGATGTCTGGTGCACCGATGTGCTTATCACCTTAAATATAATTTTTAAAAACTCTTAGAATGTAAAATAAACAATGAAAAACCATTTTGAAGTCTTAAATTTGAATTTTGATTTTTTGTGGGTTTTGGGTGATTCAACCTCAATTAGTTTAATAACATTTTCTGGTGCACCGATGTGCTAATAACCTTAAATATTATTTTTAGAAACTATTAGAATGTCAAATAAACAATGAAAAACCATTTTGAAGTCTTAAATTTGAATTTTTTTTTTTTTAGTTTGTGTAGAGTGATTTAACATTCTATTCGTTTATTAACGATGTCTGGTGCACCGATGTTTTAATAACCTTAAATATTATTTTTAAAAACAATTAGAATGTAAAATAAACAATGAAAAATCATGTTGAAGTCTTAAATTTGAATTTTGATTTTTTGTGGGTTTTGGGTGATTCAACCCTCAATTAGTTTAATAACATTTTCTGGTGCACCGATGTGCAATAACCTTAAATATTATTTTTAGAAACTATTAGAATGTCAAATAACAATGAAAAACCATTTTGAGTCTTAATTTGAATTTTTTTTTTTAGTTTGTGTAGAGTGATTTAACATTCTATTCGTTTATTAACGATGTCTGGTGCACCAATGTGCTTATCACCTTAAATATTATTTTTAAAAACTATTAGAATGTAAATAAACAATGAAAAATCATTTTGAAGTCTTAAATTTGAATTTTTATTTTTTGTGGTTTTGGGTGATTCAACCCTCAATTAGTTTAATAACATTTTCTGGTGCACCGATGTGTTAATAACCTTAAATATTATTTTAGAAACTATTAGAATGTCAATAAACATGAAAAACCATTTTGAAGTCTTAAATTTGAATTTTTATTTTTTTGGGTTTTGGGTGATTCAACCCTCAATTAGTTTAATAACATTTTCTGGTGCACCGATGTGCTAATACCTTAAATATTATTTTTAGAAACTATTAGAATGTCAAATAAACAATGAAAAACCATTTTGAAGTCTTAAATTTGAATTTTTTTTTTTTAGTTTGTGTAGAGTGATTTAACCTTCTATTCGTTTATTAACGATGTCTGGTGCACCGATGTTTTATAACCTTAAATATTATTTTTAAAAACATTAGAATGTAAAATAAACAATGAAAAATCATGTTGAAGTCTTAAATTTGAATTTTGATTTTTTGTGGGTTTTGGGTGATTCAACCCTCAATTACTTTAATTACATTTTCTGGTGCACCGATGTGCAATAACCTTAAATATTATTTTTAGAAACTCTTAGAATGTCAAATAAACAATGAAAAACCATTTTGAGGTCTTAAATTTGAATTTTTTTTTTTAGTTTGTGTAGAGTGATTTAACATTCTATTCGTTTATTAACGATGTCTGGTGCACCAATGTTTTATTACCTTAAATATTATTTTTAAAACTCTTAGAATGTAAAATAAACAATGAAAAACCATTTTGAAGTCTTAAATTTGAATTTTTTTTTTTGGGTTTTGGGTGATTCAACCTCAATTAGTTTAATAACATTTTCTGGTGCACCGATGTGCAATAACCTTAAATATTATTTTTAGAAACTATTAGAATGTAAAATAAACAATGAAAAACCATTTTGAAGTCTTAAATTTGAATTTTTTTTTTTGTTTGTGTTAGAGTGATTTAACATTCTATTCGTTTATTACGATGTCTGGTGCACCGATGTGATTATAACCTTAAATATTATTTTTAGACTCTTAGAATGTAAAATAAACAATGAAAAACCATTTTGAAGTCTTAAATTTGAATTTTTTTTTTTAGTTTGTGTAGAGTGATTTAACATTCTATTCGTTTATTAACGATGTCCGGTGCACCGATGTGCTTATAACCTTAAATATAATTTTTAAAAACTCTTAGAATGTAAAATAAACAATGAAAAACCATTTTGAAGTCTTAAATTTGAATTTTGATTTTTTGTGGGTTTTGGGTGATTCAACTCTCAATTAGTTTAATAACATTTTCTGGTGCACCGATGTGCTAATAACCTTAAATATTATTTTTAGAAACTATTAGAATGTCAAATAAACAATGAAAAACCATTTTGAAGTCTTAAATTTGAATTTTTTTTTTTTAGTTTGTGTAGAGTGATTTAACCTTCTATTCGTTTATTAACGATGTCTGGTGCACCGATGTTTTAATAACCTTAAATATTATTTTTAAAAACAATTAGAATGTAAAATAAACAATGAAAAATCATGTTGAAGTCTTAAATTTGAATTTTGATTTTTTGTGGGTTTTGGGTGATTCAACCCTCAATTAGTTTAATTACATTTTCTGGTGCACCGATGTGCAAATAACCTTAAATATTATTTTTAGAAACTCTTAGAATGTCAAATAAACAATGAAAAACCATTTTGAGGTCTTAAATTTGAATTTTTTTTTTTAGTTTGTGTAGAGTGATTTAACATTCTATTCGTTTATTACGATGTCTGGTGCACCGATGTTTTAATACCTTAAATATTATTTTTAAAAACATTAGAATGTAAAATAAACAATGAAAAATCATGTTGAAGTCTTAAATTTGAATTTTGATTTTTTGTGGGTTTTGGGTGATTCAACCCTCAATTAGTTTAATAACATTTTCTGGTGCACCGATGTGCAATAACCTTAAATATTATTTTTAGAAACTATTAGAATGTCAAATAAACAATGAAAAACCATTTTGAAGTCTTAAATTTGAATTTTTTTTTTTTAGTTTGTGTAGAGTGATTTAACCTTCTATTCGTTTATTAACGATGTCTGGTGCACCAATGTGCTTATCACCTTAAATATAATTTTAAAAACTCTTAGAATGTAAAATAAACAATGAAAAATCATGTTGAAGTCTTAAATTTGAATTTTGATTTTTTGTGGGTTTTGGGTGATTCAACCCTCAATTAGTTTAATAACATTTTCTGGTGCACCGATGTGCAAATAACCTTAAATATTATTTTTAGAAACTATTAGAATGTCAAATAAACAATGAAAAACCATTTTGAGGTCTTAAATTTGAATTTTTTTTTTTTAGTTTGTGTAGAGTGATTTAACATTCTATTCGTTTATTAACGATGTCTGGTGCACCGATGTTTTATAACCTTAAATATTATTTTTAAAAACTCTTAGAATGTAAAATAAACAATGAAAAATCATGTTGAAGTCTTAAATTTGAATTTTGATTTTTTGTGGGTTTTGGGTGATTCAACCCTCAATTAGTTTAATAACATTTTCTGGTGCACCGATGTGCTAATAACCTTAAATATTATTTTTAGAAACTATTAGAATGTCAAATAAACAATGAAAAACCATTTTGAAGGTCTTAAATTTGAATTTTTTTTTTTAGTTTGTGTAGAGTGATTTAACATTCTATTCGTTTATTAACGATGTCTGGTGCACCGATGTTTTAATAACCTTAAATATTATTTTTAAAAACAATTAGAATGTAAAATAAACAATGAAAAATCATGTTGAAGTCTTAAATTTGAATTTTGATTTTTTGTGGGTTTGGGTGATTCAACCCTAATTAGTTTAATAACATTTTCTGGTGCACCGATGTGCAAATAACCTTAAATATTATTTTTAGAAACTATTAGAATGTAAAATAAACAATGAAAAACCATTTTGAAGTCTTAAATTTGAATTTTTTTTTTTTAGTTTGTGTAGAGTGATTTAACATTTATTCGTTTATTAACGATGTCTGGTGCACCGATGTGCTTATCACCTTAAATATTATTTTTAAAACTCTTAGAATGTAAAATAAACAATGAAAAACATTTTGAAGTCTTAAATTTGAATTTTTTTTTTTTTAGTTTGTGTAGAGTGATTTAACATTCTATTCGTTTATTAACGATGTCTGGTGCACCAATGTGCTTATAACCTTAAATATTATTTTTAAAAACTCTTAGAATGTAAAATAAACAATGAAAAACCATTTTGAAGTCTTAAATTTGAATTTTGATTTTTTGTGGGTTTTGGGTGATTCAACTCTCAATTAGTTTAATAACATTTTCTGGTGCACCGATGTGCTAATAACCTTAAATATTATTTTTAGAAACTATTAGAATGTCAAATAAACAATGAAAACCATTTTGAGGTCTTAAATTTGAATTTTTTTTTTTTAGTTTGTGTAGAGTGATTTAACATTCTATTCGTTTATTAACGATGTCTGGTGCACCGATGTTTTAATAACCTTAAATATTATTTTTAAAAACAATTAGAATGTAAAATAAACAATGAAAAATCATGTTGAAGTCTTAATTTGAATTTTGATTTTTTGTGGGTTTTGGGTGATTCAACCCTCAATTAGTTTAATTACATTTTCTGGTGCACCGATGTGCAAATAACCTTAAATATTATTTTTAGAAACTATTAGAATGTCAAATAAACAATGAAAAACCATTTTGAAGTCTTAAATTTGAATTTTTTTGTTTAGTTTGTGTAGAGTGATTTAACATTCTATTCGTTTATTAACGATGTCCGGTGAACCAATGTGCTTATCACCTTAAATATAATTTTTAAAAACTCTTAGAATGTAAAATAAACAATGAAAAACCATTTTGAAGTCTTAAATTTGAATTTTGATTTTTGTGGGTTTTGGGTGATTCAACCCTCAATTAGTTTAATAACATTTTCTGGTGCACCGATGTGCAAATAACCTTAAATATTATTTTTAGAAACTATTAGAATGTCAAATAAACAATGAAAAACCATTTTGAGGTCTTAAATTTGAATTTTTTTTTTTTAGTTTGTGTAGAGTGATTTAACATTCTATTAGTTTATTAACGATGTCTGGTGCACCGATGTTTTAATAACCTTAAATATTATTTTTAAAAACAATTAGAATGTAAAATAAACAATGAAAAATCATGTTGAAGTCTTAAATTTGAATTTTGATTTTTTGTGGGTTTTGGGTGATTCAACTCTCAATTAGTTTAATAACATTTTCTGGTGCACCGATGTGCTAATAACCTTAAATATTATTTTTAGAAACTATTAGAATGTCAAATAAACAATGAAAAACCATTTTGAAGTCTTAAATTTGAATTTTTTTTTTTTAGTTTGTGTAGAGTGATTTAACCTTCTATTCGTTTATTAACGATGTCTGGTGCACCGATGTTTTAATAACCTTAAATATTATTTTTAAAAACTATTAGAATGTAAAATAAACAATGAAAAATCATGTTGAAGTCTTAAATTTGAATTTTGATTTTTTGTGGGTTTTGGGTGATTCAACCCCAATTACTTTAATTACGTTTTATGGTGCACCGATGTGCAAATAACCTTAAATATTATTTTTAGAAACTATTAGAATGTCAAATAAACAATGAAAAACCATTTTGAGGTCTTAAATTTGAATTTTTTTTTTTTAGTTTGTGTAGAGTGATTTAACATTCTATTCGTTTATTAACGATGTCTGGTGCACCGATGTTTTAATAACCTTAAATATTATTTTTAAAAACAATTAGAATGTAAAATAAACAATGAAAAATCATGTTGAAGTCTTAAATTTGAATTTTGATTTTTTGTGGGTTTTGGGTGATTCAACCCTCAATTAGTTTAATAACATTTTCTGGTGCACCGATGTGCAAATAACCTTAAATATTATTTTTAGAAACTATTAGAATGTAAAATAAACAATGAAAAACCATTTTGAAGTCTTAAATTTGAATTTTTTTTTTTTAGTTTGTGTAGAGTGATTTAACATTCTATTCGTTTATTAACGATGTCTGGTGCACCATGTGCTTATCACCTTAAATATAATTTTTAAAACTCTTAGAATGTAAAATAAACAATGAAAAACCATTTTGAAGTCTTAAATTTGAATTTTTTTTTTTAGTTTGTGTAGAGTGATTTAACATTCTATTCGTTTATTAACGATGTCCATGCACCAATGTGCTTATCACCTTAAATATAATTTTTAAAAACTTTAGAATGTAAAATAAACAATGAAAAACCATTTTGAAGTCTTAAATTTGAATTTTGATTTTTTGTGGGTTTTGGGTGATTCAACCCTCAATTAGTTTAATAACATTTTCTGGTGCACCGATGTGCTAATAACCTTAAATATTATTTTTAGAAACTATTAGAATGTCAAATAAACAATGAAAAACCATTTTGAGGTCTTAAATTTGAATTTTTTTTTTTTAGTTTGTGTAGAGTGATTTAACATTCTATTCGTTTATTAACGATGTCTGGTGCACCGATGTTTTAATAACCTTAAATATTATTTTTAAAAACTATTAGAATGTAAAATAAACAATGAAAAATCATGTTGAAGTCTTAAATTTGAATTTTGATTTTTTGTGGGTTTTGGGTGATTCAACCCTCAATTAGTTTAATAACATTTTCTGGTGCACCGATGTGCAAATAACCTTAAATATTATTTTTAGAAACTATTAGAATGTCAAATAAACAATGAAAAACCATTTTGAAGTCTTAAATTTGAATTTTTTTTTTTTAGTTTGTGTAGAGTGATTTAACATTCTATTCGTTTATTAACGATGTCCGGTGAACCAATGTGCTTATCACCTTAAATATAATTTTTAAAAACTCTTAGAATGTAAAATAAACAATGAAAAACCATTTTGAAGTCTTAAATTTGAATTTTGATTTTTTGTGGGTTTTGGGTGATTCAACTCCTCAATTAGTTTAATAACATTTTCTGGTGCACCGATGTGCTAATAACCTTAAATATTATTTTTAGAAACTATTAGAATGTCAAATAAACAATGAAAAACCATTTTGAGGTCTTAAATTTGAATTTTTTTTTTTTAGTTTGTGTAGAGTGATTTAACATTCTATTAGTTTATTAACGATGTCTGGTGCACCGATGTTTTAATAACCTTAAATATTATTTTTAAAAACATTAGAATGTAAAATAAACAATGAAAAATCATGTTGAAGTCTTAAATTTGAATTTTGATTTTTTGTGGGTTTTGGGTGATTCAACCCTCAATTAGTTTAATAACATTTTCTGGTGCACCGATGTGCTAATAACCTTAAATATTATTTTTAGAAACTATTAGAATGTCAAATAAACAATGAAAAACCATTTTGAAGTCTTAAATTTGAATTTTTTTTTTTTAGTTTGTGTAGAGTGATTTAACCTTCTATTCGTTTATTAACGATGTCTGGTGCACCGATGTTTTAATAACCTTAAATATTATTTTTAAAAACAATTAGAATGTAAAATAAACAATGAAAAATCATGTTGAAGTCTTAAATTTGAATTTTGATTTTTTGTGGGTTTTGGGTGATTCAACCCCAATTACTTTAATTACGTTTTATGTGCACCGATGTGCAAATAACCTTAAATATTATTTTTAGAAACTCTTAGAATGTCAAATAAACAATGAAAAACCATTTTGAGGTCTTAAATTTGAATTTTTTTTTTTTAGTTTGTGTAGAGTGATTTAACATTCTATTCGTTTATTAACGATGTCTGGTGCACCGATGTTTTAATAACCTTAAATATTATTTTTAAAAACAATTAGAATGTAAAATAAACAATGAAAAATCATGTTGAAGTCTTAAATTTGAATTTTGATTTTTTGTGGGTTTTGGGTGATTCAACCCTCAATTAGTTTAATAACATTTTCTGGTGCACCGATGTGCAAATAACCTTAAATATTATTTTTAGAAACTATTAGAATGTAAAATAAACAATGAAAAACCATTTTGAAGTCTTAAATTTGAATTTTTTTTTTTAGTTTGTGTAGAGTGATTTAACATTCTATTCGTTTATTAACGATGTCCAATGCACCGATGTGCTTATCACCTTAAATATAATTTTAAAACTCTTAGAATGTAAAATAAACAATGAAAAACCATTTTGAAGTCTTAAATTTGAATTTTTTTTTTTTAGTTTGTGTAGAGTGATTTAACATTCTATTCGTTTATTAACGATGTCCAATGCACCAATGTGCTTATCACCTTAAATATAATTTTTAAAAACTCTTAGAATGTAAAATAAACAATGAAAAACCATTTTGAAGTCTTAAATTTGAATTTTGATTTTTTGTGGGTTTTGGGTGATTCAACCTCAATTAGTTTAATAACATTTTCTGGTGCACCGATGTGCTAATAACCTTAAATATTATTTTTAGAAACTATTAGAATGTCAAATAAACAATGAAAAACCATTTTGAGTCTTAAATTTGAATTTTTTTTTTTAGTTTGTGTAGAGTGATTTAACCTTCTATTCGTTTATTAACGATGTCTGGTGCACCGATGTTTTAATAACCTTAAATATTATTTTTAAAAACAATTAGAATGTAAAATAAACAATGAAAAATCATGTTGAAGTCTTAAATTTGAATTTTGATTTTTTGTGGGTTTTGGGTGATTCAACCCTCAATTAGTTTAATTACATTTTCTGGTGCACCGATGTGCTAATAACCTTAAATATTATTTTTAGAAACTATTAGAATGTCAAATAAACAATGAAAAACCATTTTGAAGTCTTAAATTTGAATTTTTTTTTTTTAGTTTGTGTAGAGTGATTTAACCTTCTATTCGTTTATTAACGATGTCTGGTGCACCGATGTTTTAATAACCTTAAATATTATTTTTAAAAACAATTAGAATGTAAAATAAACAATGAAAAATCATGTTGAAGTCTTAAATTTGAATTTTGATTTTTTGTGGGTTTTGGGTGATTCAACCTCAATTAGTTTAATAACATTTTCTGGTGCACCGATGTGCAAATAACCTTAAATATTATTTTTAGAAACTATTAGAATGTAAAATAAACAATGAAAAACCATTTTGAAGTCTTAAATTTGAATTTTTTTTTTTAGTTTGTGTAGAGTGATTTAACATTCTATTCGTTTATTAACGATGTCCGGTGCACCAATGTGCTTATCACCTTAAATATAATTTTTAAAAACTCTTAGAATGTAAAATAAACAATGAAAAACCATTTTGAAGTCTTAAATTTGAATTTTGATTTTTTGTGGGTTTTGGGTGATTCAACCTCAATTAGTTTAATAACATTTTCTGGTGCACCGATGTGCTAATAACCTTAAATATTATTTTTAGAAACTATTAGAATGTCAAATAAACAATGAAAAACCATTTTGAAGTCTTAAATTTGAATTTTTTTTTTTTAGTTTGTGTAGAGTGATTTAACCTTCTATTCGTTTATTAACGATGTCTGGTGCACCGATGTTTTAATAACCTTAAATATTATTTTTAAAAACTATTAGAATGTAAAATAAACAATGAAAAATCATGTTGAAGTCTTAAATTTGAATTTTGATTTTTTGTGGGTTTTGGGTGATTCAACCCTCAATTAGTTTAATAACATTTTCTGGTGCACCGATGTGCTAATAACCTTAAATATTATTTTTAGAAACTATTAGAATGTCAAATAAACAATGAAAAACCATTTTGAAGTCTTAAATTTGAATTTTTTTTTTTTAGTTTGTGTAGAGTGATTTAACCTTCTATTCGTTTATTAACGATGTCTGGTGCACCGATGTTTTATAACCTTAAATATTATTTTTAAAAACTATTAGAATGTAAAATAAACAATGAAAAATCATGTTGAAGTCTTAAATTTGAATTTTGATTTTTTGTGGGTTTTGGGTGATTCAACCCTCAATTACTTTAATTACAGTTTTATGGTGCACCGATGTGCTAATAACCTTAAATATTATTTTTAGAAACTCTTAGAATGTCAATAAACAATGAAAAACCATTTTGAGGTCTTAAATTTGAATTTTTTTTTTTAGTTTGTGTAGAGTGATTTAACATTCTATTCGTTTATTAACGATGTCCTGGTGCACCATGTGCTTATCACCTTAAATATAATTTTTAAAAACTCTTAGAATGTAAAATAAACAATGAAAAATCATTTTGAAGTCTTAAATTTGAATTTTGATTTTTTGTGGGTTTTGGGTGATTCAACCCTCAATTAGTTTAATAACATTTTCTGGTGCACCGATGTGCTAATAACCTTAAATATTATTTTTAGAAACTATTAGAATGTCAAATAAACAATGAAAAACCATTTTGAAGTCTTAAATTTGAATTTTTTTTTTTAGTTTGTGTAGAGTGATTTAACATTCTATTCGTTTATTAACGATGTCCGGTGCACCAATGTTCTTATCACCTTAAATATAATTTTTAAAAACTCTTAGAATGTAAAATAAACAATGAAAAATCATTTTGAAGTCTTAAATTTGAATTTTGATTTTTTGTGGGTTTTGGGTGATTCAACCCTCAATTAGTTTAATAACATTTTCTGGTGCACCGATGTGCTAATAACCTTAAATATTATTTTTAGAAACTATTAGAATGTCAAATAAACAATGAAAAACCATTTTGAAGTCTTAAATTTGAATTTTTTTTTTTAGTTTGTGTAGAGTGATTTAACCTTCTATTCGTTTATTAACGATGTCTGGTGCACCGATGTTTTAATAACCTTAAATATTATTTTTAAAAACAATTAGAATGTAAAATAAACAATGAAAAATCATGTTGAAGTCTTAAATTTGAATTTTGATTTTTTGTGGGTTTTGGGTGATTCAACCCCAATTACTTTAATTACGTTTTATGGTGCACCGATGTGCAAATAACCTTAAATATTATTTTTAGAAACTCTTAGAATGTCAAATAAACAATGAAAAACCATTTTGAGGTCTTAAATTTGAATTTTTTTTTTTAGTTTGTGTAGAGTGATTTAACATTCTATTCGTTTATTAACGATGTCTGGTGCACCGATGTTTTAATAACCTTAAATATTATTTTTAAAAACTATTAGAATGTAAAATAAACAATGAAAAATCATGTTGAAGTCTTAAATTTGAATTTTGATTTTTTGTGGGTTTTGGGTGATTCAACCCTCAATTAGTTTAATAACATTTTCTGGTGCACCGATGTGCAAATAACCTTAAATATTATTTTTAGAAACTATTAGAATGTCAAATAAACAATGAAAAACCATTTTGAAGTCTTAATTTGAATTTTTTTTTTAGTTTGTGTAGAGTGATTTAACATTCTATTCGTTTATTAACGATGTCCATGCACCAATGTGCTTATCACCTTAAATATATTTTTAAAACTCTTAGAATGTAAAATAAACAATGAAAAATCATTTTGAAGTCTTAAATTTGAATTTTGATTTTTTGTGGGTTTTGGTGATTCAACTCTCAATTATTTAATAACATTTTCTGGTGCAACCGATGTGCTAATACCTTAAATATTATTTTTAGAAACTATTAGAATGTCAAATAAACAATGAAAAACCATTTTGAGGTCTTAAATTTGAATTTTTTTTTTTAGTTTGTGTAGAGTGATTTAACATTCTATTCGTTTATTACGATGTCTGGTGCACCGATGTTTTAATAACCTTAAATATTATTTTTAAAAACAATTAGAATGTAAAATAAACATGAAAAATCATGTTGAAGTCTTAAATTTGAATTTTGATTTTTTGTGGTTTTGGGTGATTCAACTCTCAATTAGTTTAATAACATTTTCTGGTGCACCGATGTGCTAATAACCTTAAATATTATTTTTAGAAACTATTAGAATGTCAAATAAACAATGAAAAACCATTTTGAAGTCTTAAATTTGAATTTTTTTTTTTAGTTTGTGTAGAGTGATTTAACATTCTATTCGTTTATTAACGATGTCTGGTGCACCGATGTTTTAATCACCTTAAATATTATTTTTAAAAACTCTTAGAATGTAAAATAAACAATGAAAAATCATTTTGAAGTCTTAAATTTGAATTTTGATTTTTTGTGGGTTTTGGGTGATTCAACCCTCAATTAGTTTAATTACATTTTCTGGTGCACCGATGTGCAAATAACCTTAAATATTATTTTTAGAAACTATTAGAATGTCAAATAAACAATGAAAAACCATTTTGAAGTCTTAAATTTGAATTTTTTTTTTTTAGTTTGTGTAGAGTGATTTAACATTCTATTCGTTTATTAACGATGTCTGGTGCACCGATGTTTTTATTACCTTAAATATTATTTTTAAAAACTCTTAGAATGTAAAATAAACAATGAAAAATCATGTTGAAGTCTTAAATTTGAATTTTGATTTTTTGTGGGTTTTGGGTGATTCAACCCTCAATTAGTTTAATAACATTTTCTGGTGCACCGATGTGCAAATAACCTTAAATATTATTTTTAGAAACTATTAGAATGTCAAATAAACAATGAAAAACCATTTTGAAGTCTTAAATTTGAATTTTTTTTTTTTAGTTTGTGTAGAGTGATTTAACATTCTATTCGTTTATTAACGATGTCCAGGTGCACCAATGTGCTTATCACCTTAAATATAATTTTTAAAAACTCTTAGAATGTAAAATAAACAATGAAAAACCATTTTGAAGTCTTAAATTTGAATTTTGATTTTTTGTGGGTTTTGGGTGATTCAACCCTCAATTAGTTTAATACATTTTCTGGTGCACCGATGTGCTAATAACCTTAAATATTATTTTTAGAAACTCTTAGAATGTCAAATAAACAATGAAAAACCATTTTGAGTCTTAAATTTGAATTTTTTTTTTTAGTTTGTGTAGAGTGATTTAACATTCTATTCGTTTATTAACGATGTCTGGTGCACCGATGTTTTATTACCTTAAATATTATTTTTAAAAACTATTAGAATGTAAAATAAACAATGAAAAATCATGTTGAAGTCTTAAATTTGAATTTTGATTTTTTGTGGGTTTTGGGTGATTCAACCTCAATTAGTTTAATAACATTTTCTGGTGCACCGATGTGCTAATAACCTTAAATATTATTTTTAGAAACTATTAGAATGTCAAATAAACAATGAAAAACCATTTTGAAGTCTTAAATTTGAATTTTTTTTTTTTAGTTTGTGTAGAGTGATTTAACATTCTATTCGTTTATTAACGATGTCCTGGTGCACCGATGTTTTATAACCTTAAATATTATTTTTAAAAACTCTTAGAATGTAAAATAAACAATGAAAAACCATTTTGAAGTCTTAAATTTGAATTTTGATTTTTTGTGGGTTTTGGGTGATTCAACTCTCAATTAGTTTAATAACATTTTCTGGTGCACCGATGTGCTAATAACCTTAAATATTATTTTTAGAAACTATTAGAATGTCAAATAAACAATGAAAAACCATTTTGAAGTCTTAAATTTGAATTTTTTTTTTTTAGTTTGTGTAGAGTGATTTAACCTTCTATTCGTTTATTAACGATGTCTGGTGCACCGATGTTTTAATAACCTTAAATATTATTTTTAAAAACAATTAGAATGTAAAATAAACAATGAAAAATCATGTTGAAGTCTTAAATTTGAATTTTGATTTTTTGTGGGTTTTGGGTGATTCAACCCCAATTACTTTAATTACGTTTTATGGCGCACCGATGTGCAAATAACCTTAAATATTATTTTTAGAAACTCTTAGAATGTCAAATAAACAATGAAAAACCATTTTGAAGTCTTAAATTTGAATTTTTTTTTTTAGTTTGTGTAGAGTGATTTAACATTCTATTCGTTTATTAACGATGTCTGGTGCACCATGTGCTTATAACCTTAAATATTATTTTTAAAACTCTTAGAATGTAAAATAAACAATGAAAAATCATTTTGAAGTCTTAAATTTGAATTTTGATTTTTTGTGGGTTTTGGGTGATTCAACCCCCAATTACTTTAATTACGTTTTATGGTGCACCGATGTGCAAATAACCTTAAATATTATTTTTAGAAACTCTTAGAATGTCAAATAAACAATGAAAAACCATTTTGAGGTCTTAAATTTGAATTTTTTTTTTTTAGTTTGTGTAGAGTGATTTAACATTCTATTCGTTTATTAACGATGTCCGGTGCACCAATTTGCTTATACCTTAAATATAATTTTAAAAACTCTTAGAATGTAAAATAAACAATGAAAAACCATTTTGAAGTCTTAAATTTGAATTTTGATTTTTTGTGGGTTTTGGGTGATTCAACCCTCAATTAGTTTAATAACATTTTCTGGTGCACCGATGTGCAATAACCTTAAATATTATTTTTAGAAACTATTAGAATGTCAAATAAACAATGAAAAACCATTTTGAAGTCTTAAATTTGAATTTTTTTTTTTTAGTTTGTGTAGAGTGATTTAACATTCTATTCGTTTATTAACGATGTCCTGTGCACCAATGTTCTTATCACCTTAAATATTATTTTTAAAAACTCTTAGAATGTAAAATAAACAATGAAAAACCATTTTGAAGTCTTAAATTTGAATTTTGATTTTTTGTGGGTTTTGGGTGATTCAACTCTCAATTAGTTTAATAACATTTTCTGGTGCACCGATGTGCTAATAACCTTAAATATTATTTTTAGAAACTATTAGAATGTCAAATAAACAATGAAAAACCATTTTGAAGTCTTAAATTTGAATTTTTTTTTTTAGTTTGTGTAGAGTGATTTAACATTCTATTCGTTTATTAACGATGTCTGGTGCACCGATGTTTTAATAACCTTAAATATTATTTTTAAAAACATTAGAATGTAAAATAAACAATGAAAAATCATGTTGAAGTCTTAAATTTGAATTTTGATTTTTTGTGGGTTTTGGGTGATTCAACCCTCAATTAGTTTAATAACATTTTCTGGTGCACCGATGTGCAAATAACCTTAAATATTATTTTTAGAAACTATTAGAATGTCAAATAAACAATGAAAAACCATTTTGAAGTCTTAAATTTGAATTTTTTTTTTTAGTTTGTGTAGAGTGATTTAACATTCTATTCGTTTATTAACGATGTCCGGTGCACCAATGTGCTTATCACCTTAAATATTATTTTTAAAAACTCTTAGAATGTAAAATAAACAATGAAAAATCATTTGAAGTCTTAAATTTGAATTTTGATTTTTTGTGGGTTTTGGGTGATTCAACCCTCAATTAGTTTAATAACATTTTCTGGTGCACCGATGTGCTAAATAACCTTAAATATTATTTTTAGAAACTCTTAGAATGTCAAATAAACAATGAAAAACCATTTTGAGGTCTTAAATTTGAATTTTTTTTTTTAGTTTGTGTAGAGTGATTTAACATTCTATTCGTTTATTAACGATGTCTGGTGCACCGATGTTTTAATAACCTTAAATATTATTTTTAAAAACAATTAGAATGTAAATAAACAATGAAAAATCATGTTGAAGTCTTAAATTTGAATTTTGATTTTTTGTGGGTTTTGGGTGATTCAACCCTCAATTAGTTTAATAACATTTTCTGGTGCACCGATGTGCAAATAACCTTAAATATTATTTTAGAAACTATTAGAATGTAAAATAAACAATGAAAAACCATTTTGAAGTCTTAATTTGAATTTTTTTTTTTTAGTTTGTGTAGAGTGATTTAACATTCTATTCGTTTATTAACGATGTCAATGCACCAATGTGCTTATCACCTTAAATATAATTTTTAAAACTCTTAGAATGTAAAATAAACAATGAAAAACCATTTTGAAGTCTTAAATTTGAATTTTGATTTTTTGTGGTTTTGGGTGATTCAACCCTCAATTAGTTTAATAACATTTTCTGGTGCACCGATGTGCTAATAACCTTAAATATTATTTTTAGAAACTTAGAATGTCAAATAAACAATGAAAAACCATTTTGAAGTCTTAAATTTGAATTTTTTTTTTTTAGTTTGTGTAGAGTGATTTAACCTTCTATTCGTTTATTAACGATGTCTGGTGCACCGATGTTTTAATAACCTTAAATATTATTTTTAAAAACAATTAGAATGTAAAATAAACAATGAAAAACCATTTTGAAGTCTTAAATTTGAATTTTTTTTTTTAGTTTGTGTAGAGTGATTTAACATTCTATTCGTTTATTAACGATGTCTGGTGCACCGATGTGCTTATCACCTTAAATATAATTTTTAAAACTCTTAGAATGTAAAATAAACAATGAAAAACCATTTTGAAGTCTTAAATTTGAATTTTGATTTTTTGTGGGTTTTGGGTGATTCAACTCCTCAATTAGTTTAATAACATTTTCTGGTGCACCGATGTGCTAATAACCTTAAATATTATTTTTAGAAACTATTAGAATGTCAAATAAACAATGAAAAACCATTTTGAAGTCTTAAATTTGAATTTTTTTTTTTTAGTTTGTGTAGAGTGATTTAACCTTCTATTCGTTTATTAACGATGTCTGGTGCACCGATGTTTTAATAACCTTAAATATTATTTTTAAAAACAATTAGAATGTAAAATAAACAATGAAAAATCATGTTGAAGTCTTAAATTTGAATTTTGATTTTTTGTGGGTTTTGGGTGATTCAACCCTCAATTAGTTTAATTACATTTTCTGGTGCACCGATGTGCAAATAACCTTAAATATTATTTTTAGAAACTATTAGAATGTCAAATAAACAATGAAAAACCATTTTGAAGTCTTAAATTTGAATTTTTTTTTTTTAGTTTGTGTAGAGTGATTTAACATTCTATTCGTTTATTAACGATGTCCGGTGCACCAATGTGCTTATCACCTTAAATATAATTTTTAAAAACTCTTAGAATGTAAAATAAACAATGAAAAACCATTTTGAAGTCTTAAATTTGAATTTTGATTTTTTGTGGGTTTTGGGTGATTCAACTCTCAATTAGTTTAATAACATTTTCTGGTGCACCGATGTGCTAATAACCTTAAATATTATTTTTAGAAACTATTAGAATGTCAAATAAACAATGAAAAACCATTTTGAAGTCTTAAATTTGAATTTTTTTTTTTTAGTTTGTGTAGAGTGATTTAACATTCTATTCGTTTATTAACGATGTCTGGTGCACCGATGTTTTAATAACCTTAAATATTATTTTTAAAAACAATTAGAATGTAAAATAAACAATGAAAAATCATGTTGAAGTCTTAAATTTGAATTTTGATTTTTTGTGGGTTTTGGGTGATTCAACTCCTCAATTAGTTTAATAACATTTTCTGGTGCACCGATGTGCTAATAACCTTAAATATTATTTTTAGAAACTATTAGAATGTCAAATAAACAATGAAAAACCATTTTGAAGTCTTAAATTTGAATTTTTTTTTTTTAGTTTGTGTAGAGTGATTTAACATTCTATTCGTTTATTAACGATGTCTGGTGCACCAATGTGCTTATAACCTTAAATATAATTTTTAAAAACTCTTAGAATGTAAAATAAACAATGAAAAATCATGTTGAAGTCTTAAATTTGAATTTTGATTTTTTGTGGGTTTTGGGTGATTCAACCCTCAATTAGTTTAATACGTTTTCTGGTGCACCGATGTGCTAATAACCTTAAATATTATTTTTAGAAACTCTTAGAATGTCAAATAAACAATGAAAAACCATTTTGAGGTCTTAAATTTGAATTTTTTTTTTTTAGTTTGTGTAGAGTGATTTAACATTCTATTCGTTTATTAACGATGTCTGGTGCACCGATGTTTTAATAACCTTAAATATTATTTTTAAAAACAATTAGAATGTAAAATAAACAATGAAAAATCATGTTGAAGTCTTAAATTTGAATTTTGATTTTTTGTGGGTTTTGGGTGATTCAACCCTCAATTAGTTTAATAACATTTTCTGGTGCACCGATGTGCAAATAACCTTAAATATTATTTTTAGAAACTATTAGAATGTAAAATAAACAATGAAAAACCATTTTGAAGTCTTAAATTTGAATTTTTTTTTTTTAGTTTGTGTAGAGTGATTTAACATTCTATTCGTTTATTAACGATGTCCGGTGCACCAATGTGCTTATCACCTTAAATATTATTTTTAAAACTCTTAGAATGTAAAATAAACAATGAAAAATCATTTTGAAGTCTTAAATTTGAATTTTGATTTTTTGTGGGTTTTGGGTGATTCAACCCCCAATTAGTTTAATTACGTTTTCTGGTGCACCGATGTGCAAATAACCTTAAATATTATTTTTAGAAACTATTAGAATGTCAAATAAACAATGAAAAACCATTTTGAAGTCTTAAATTTGAATTTTTTTTTTTTAGTTTGTGTAGAGTGATTTAACATTCTATTCGTTTATTAACGATGTCAGGTGCACCAATGTGCTTATCACCTTAAATATAATTTTTAAAAACTCTTAGAATGTAAAATAAACAATGAAAAACCATTTTGAAGTCTTAAATTTGAATTTTGATTTTTTGTGGGTTTTGGGTGATTCAACCCTCAATTAGTTTAATAACATTTTCTGGTGCACCGATGTGCTAATAACCTTAAATATTATTTTTAGAAACTATTAGAATGTCAAATAACAATGAAAAACCATTTTGAAGTCTTAAATTTGAATTTTTTTTTTTTAGTTTGTGTAGAGTGATTTAACCTTCTATTCGTTTATTAACGATGTCTGGTGCACCGATGTGCTTAATAACCTTAAATATTATTTTTAAAAACAATTAGAATGTAAAATAAACAATGAAAAACCATTTTGAAGTCTTAAATTTGAATTTTGATTTTTTGTGGGTTTTGGGTGATTCAACCCCAATTAGTTTAATAACGTTGTATGGTGCACCGATGTGCAATAACCTTAAATATTATTTTTAGAAACTCTTAGAATGTCAAATAAACAATGAAAAACCATTTTGAAGTCTTAAATTTGAATTTTTTTTTTTAGTTGTGTAGGTGATTTAACATTCTATTAGTTTATTAACGATGTCTGGTGCACCGATGTTTAATACCTTAAATATTATTTTTAAAACAATTAGAATGTAAATAAACAATGAAAAATCATGTTGAAGTCTTAAATTTGAATTTTGATTTTTTGTGGGTTTTGGTGATTCAACCCTCAATTAGTTTAATACATTTTCTGGTGCACCGATGTGCAAATAACCTTAAATATTATTTTTAGAAACTATTAGAATGTAAAATAAACAATGAAAAACCATTTTGAAGTCTTAAATTTGAATTTTTTTTTTTTAGTTTGTGTAGAGTGATTTAACATTCTATTCGTTTATTAACGATGTCCGGGTGCACCAATGTGCTTATCACCTTAAATATAATTTTTAAAAAACTCTTAGAATGTAAAATAAACAATGAAAAAACATTTTGAAGTCTTAAATTTGAATTTTGATTTTTTGTGGGTTTTGGGTGATTCAACCCTCAATTAGTTTAATAACATTTTTCTGGTGCACCGATGTGCAAATAACCTTAAATATTATTTTTAGAAACATTAGAATGTAAATAAACAATGAAAAACCATTTTGAGGTCTTAAATTTGAATTTTTTTTTTTGTAGTTTGGTAGAGTGATTTAACATTCAATTCGTTTATTACGATGTCATGGTGCACCGATGTGCTAATACCTTAAATATTATTTTTAAAAACAATTAGAATGTAAAATAAACAATGAAAAACATTTTGAAGTCTTAAATTTGAATTTGATTTTTTTGTGGGTTTGGGTGATTCAACTCCTCAATTAGTTTAATAAAGTTTTCTGGTGCACCGATGTGCTAAATAACCTTAAATATTATTTTTAGAAACTATTAGAATGTCAAATAAACAATGAAAAACCATTTTGAAGTCTTAAATTTGAATTTTTTTTTTTTTAGTTTGTGTAGAGTGATTTAACATTCTATTCGTTTATTAACGATGTCTGGTGCACCGATGTTTTAATAACCTTAAATATTATTTTAAAAACAATTAGAATGTAAAATAAACAATGAAAAATCATGTTGAAGTCTTAAATTTGAATTTTGATTTTTGTGGGTTTTGGGTGATTCAACCCTCAATTAGTTTAATAACATTTTCTGGTGCACCGATGTGCTAATAACCTTAAATATTATTTTTAGAAACTATTAGAATGTCAAATAAACAATGAAAAACCATTTTGAAGTCTTAAATTTGAATTTTTTTTTTTTAGTTTGTGTAGAGTGATTTAACATTCTATTCGTTTATTAACGATGTCTGGTGCACCGATGTTTTAATAACCTTAAATATTATTTTTAAAAACTATTAGAATGTAAAATAAACAATGAAAAATCATGTTGAAGTCTTAAATTTGAATTTTGATTTTTTGTGGGTTTTGGGTGATTCAACCCTCAATTAGTTTAATAACATTTTCTGGTGCACCGATGTGCAAATAACCTTAAATATTATTTTTAGAAACTATTAGAATGTCAAATAAACAATGAAAAACCATTTTGAAGTCTTAAATTTGAATTTTTTTTTTTTAGTTTGTGTAGAGTGATTTAACATTCTATTCGTTTATTAACGATGTCTGGTGCACCAATGTGCTAATAACCTTAAATATAATTTTTAAAAACAATTAGAATGTAAAATAAACAATGAAAAATCATGTTGAAGTCTTAAATTTGAATTTTGATTTTTTGTGGGTTTTGGGTGATTCAACCCTCAATTAGTTTAATACATTTTCTGGTGCACCGATGTGCAAATAACCTTAAATATTATTTTTAGAAACTATTAGAATGTCAAATAAACAATGAAAAACCATTTTGAGGTCTTAAATTTGAATTTTTTTTTTTTAGTTTGTGTAGAGTGATTTAACATTCTATTCGTTTATTAACGATGTCTGGTGCACCGATGTTTTAATAACCTTAAATATTATTTTTAAAAACAATTAGAATGTAAAATAAACAATGAAAAATCATGTTGAAGTCTTAAATTTGAATTTTGATTTTTTGTGGGTTTTGGGTGATTCAACCCTCAATTAGTTTAATAACATTTTCTGGTGCACCGATGTGCAAATAACCTTAAATATTATTTTTAGAAACTATTAGAATGTAAAATAAACAATGAAAAACCATTTTGAAGTCTTAAATTTGAATTTTTTTTTTTTAGTTTGTGTAGAGTGATTTAACATTTTATTCGTTTATTAACGATGTCCAATGCACCAATGTGATTATCACCTTAAATACAATTTTTATAACTCTTAGAATGTAAAATAAACAAGGAAAAATCATTTTGAAGTCTTAAATTTGAATTTTTTTTTTTTAGTTTGTGTAGAGTGATTTAACATTCTATTCGTTTATTAACGATGTCCAATGCACCAATGTGCTTATCACCTTAAATATAATTTTTAAAAACTCTTAGAATGTAAAATAAACAATGAAAAACCATTTTGAAGTCTTAAATTTGAATTTTGATTTTTTGTGGGTTTTGGGTGATTCAACCCTCAATTAGTTTAATAACATTTTCTGGTGCACCGATGTGCAAATAACCTTAAATATTATTTTTAGAAACTATTAGAATGTAAAATAAACAATGAAAAACCATTTTGAAGTCTTAAATTTGAATTTTTTTTTTTTAGTTTGTGTAGAGTGATTTAACATTCTATTCGTTTATTAACGATGTCTGGTGCACCAATGTGCTATAACCTTAAATATAATTTTTAAAAACTATTAGAATGTAAAATAAACAATGAAAAATCATGTTGAAGTCTTAAATTTGAATTTTGATTTTTTGTGGGTTTTGGGTGATTCAACCCCAATTACTTTAATAAAATTTTATGGTGCACCGAGTGCTAATAACCTTAAATATTATTTTTAGAAACTATTAGAATGTCAAATAAACAATGAAAAACCATTTTGAGTCTTAAATTTGAATTTTTTTTTTTTAGTTTGTGTAGAGTGATTTAACATTCTATTCGTTTATAACGATGTCTGGTGCACCGATGTTTTAATAACCTTAAATATTATTTTAAAACAATTAGAATGTAAAATAAACAATGAAAAATCATGTTGAAGTCTTAAATTTGAATTTTGATTTTTTGTGGGTTTTGGGTGATTCAACCCTCAATTAGTTTAATAACATTTTCTGGTGCACCGATGTGCAAATAACCTTAAATATTATTTTTAGAAACTATTAGAATGTAAAATAAACAATGAAAAACCATTTTGAAGTCTTAAATTTGAATTTTTTTTTTTAGTTTGTGTAGAGTGATTTAACATTCTATTCGTTTATTAACGATGTCCGGTGCACCAATGTGCTAATAACCTTAAATATTATTTTTAAAAACAATTAGAATGTAAAATAAAAAATGAAAAATCATGTTGAAGTCTTAAATTTGAATTTTTATTTTTTGTGGGTTTTGGGTGATTCAACCCCTCAATTAGTTTAATAACATTTCTGGTGCACCGATGTGACAAATAACCTTAAATATTATTTTAGAAACTATTAGAATGTCAAATAAACAATGAAAAACCATTTTGAAGTCTTAAATTTGAATTTTTATTTTTTTAGTGGGTTTAGGTGATTCAACCCTCAATTAGTTTATAACGATTTCTGGTGCACCGATGTGCTAATAACCTTAAATATTATTTTAAAAACTATAGAATGTAAAATAAACAATGAAAAATCATGTTGAAGTCTTAAATTTGAATTTTGATTTTTTGTGGGTTTTGGGTGATTCAACCCCCAATTACTTTAATTACGTTTTCTGGTGCACCGATGTGCAAATAACCTTAAATATTATTTTTAGAAACTATTAGAATGTCAAATAAACAATGAAAAACCATTTTGAGGTCTTAAATTTGAATTTTTTTTTTTTAGTTTGTGTAGAGTGATTTAACATTCTATTCGTTTATTAACGATGTCTGGTGCACCGATGTTTAATAACCTTAAATATATTTTTAAAAACAATTAGAATGTAAAATAAACAATGAAAAATCATGTTGAAGTCTTAAATTTGAATTTTGATTTTTTGTGGATTTTGGGTGATTCAACCCTCAATTAGTTTAATAACATTTTCTGGTGCACCGATGTGCAAATAACCTTAAATATTATTTTTAGAAACTATTAGAATGTAAAATAAACAATGAAAAACCATTTTGAAGTCTTAAATTTGAATTTTTTTTTTTTAGTTTGTGTAGAGTGATTTAACATTCTATTCGTTTATTAACGATGTCCGGTGCACCAATTTGCTTATTACCTTAAATATAATTTTTAAAAACTCTTAGAATGTAAAATAAACTATGAAAAATCATGTTGAAGTCTTAAATCTGGATTTTTCTTTTTTTGATGGTTTTCGGTGATTCAACCCCCAATTAGTTTAATAACATTTTCTGGTGCACCGATGTGCAAATAACCTTAAATATTATTTTTAGAAACTATTAGAATGTCAAATAAACAATGAAAAACCATTTTGAAGTCTTAAATTTGAATTTTTTTTTTTTAGTTTGTGTAGAGTGATTTAACATTCTATTCGTTTATTAACGATGTCTGGTGCACCAATGTGCTTAATAACCTTAAATATTATTTTTAAAAACAATTAGAATGTAAAATAAACAATGAAAAATCATGTTGAAGTCTTAAATTTGAATTTTGATTTTTTGTGGGTTTTGGGTGATTCAACCCTCAATTAGTTTAATAACATTTTCTGGTGCACCGATGTGCAAATAACCTTAAATATTATTTTTAGAAACTATTAGAATGTCAAATAAACAATGAAAAACCATTTTGAAGTCTTAAATTTGAATTTTTTTTTTTTAGTTTGTGTAGAGTGATTTAACATTCTATTCGTTTATTAACGATGTCCTGGTGCACCAATGTGCTTATAACCTTAAATATAATTTTAAAAACAATTAGAATGTAAAATAAACAATGAAAAATCATGTTGAAGTCTTAAATTTGAATTTTGATTTTTTGTGGGTTTTGGGTGATTCAACCCCCAATTAGTTTAATACATTTTATGGCTGCACCGATGTGCAAATAACCTTAAATATTATTTTTAGAAACTATTAGAATGTCAAATAAACAATGAAAAACCATTTTGAGGTCTTAAATTTGAATTTTTTTTTTTAGTTTGTGTAGAGTGATTTAACATTCTATTCGTTTATTAACGATGTCTGGTGCACCAATGTGTTAATAACCTTAAATATAATTTTTAAAAACAATTAGAATGTAAAATAAACAATGAAAAATCATGTTGAAGTCTTAAATTTGAATTTTGATTTTTTGTGGGTTTGGGTGATTCAACCCTCAATTAGTTTAATAACATTTTCTGGTGCACCGATGTGCAAATAACCTTAAATATTATTTTTAGAAACTATTAGAATGTAAAATAAACAATGAAAAACCATTTTGAAGTCTTAAATTTGAATTTTTTTTTTTTAGTTTGTGTAGAGTGATTTAACATTCTATTCGTTTATTAACGATGTCAAGTGCACCAATGTGCTTATCACCTTAAATATAATTTTTAAAAACTATTAGAATGTAAAATAAACAATGAAAAATCATGTTGAAGTCTTAAATTTGAATTTTGATTTTTTGTGGGTTTTGGGTGATTCAACCCTCAATTAGTTTAATAACAGTTTTATGGTGCACCGATGTGCAAATAACCTTAAATATTATTTTTAGAAACTATTAGAATGTCAAATAAACAATGAAAACCATTTTGAAGTCTTAAATTTGAATTTTTTTTTTTTAGTTTGTGTAGAGTGATTTAACATTCTATTCGTTTATTAACGATGTCCTGGTGCACCAATGTGCTTATAACCTTAAATATAATTTTTAAAAACTCTTAGAATGTAAATAAACAAGGAAAAATCATGTTGAAGTCTTAAATTTGAATTTTTATTTTTTGTGGGTTTTGGGTGATTCAACACCCAATTAGTTAATAAAGTTTTCTGGTGAACGATGTGCAAATAACCTTAAATATTATTTTTAGAAACTATTAGAATGTCAAAATAAACAATGAAAAACCATTTTGAAGTCTTAAATTTGAATTTTTTTTTTTAGTGGTTTAGGTGATTAAACACCCAATTCGTTAATAACGTTTCTGGTGCACCGATGTGCAATAACCTTAAAATATTATTTTAAAAACTATTAGAATGTAAAATAAACAATGAAAAACCATTTGAAGTCTTAAATTTGAATTTTGATTTTTTGTGGGTTTTGGGTGATTCAACGCTCAATAGTATAATAACGTTTCTGGTGCACCGATGTGCTAATAACCTTAAATATATTTTTAGAAAACTATTAGAATGTCAAATAAACAATTGAAAAACCATTTTGAAGTCTTAAATTTGAATTTTTTTTTTTTTAGTTGTGTAGAGTGATTTAACTTCTATTCGTTTATTAACGATGTCTGGTGCACCGATGTTTTAATAACCTTAAATATTATTTTTAAAAACAATTAGAATGTAAAATAAACAATGAAAAATCATGTTGAAGTCTTAAATTTGAATTTTGATTTTTTGTGGGTTTTGGGTGATTCAACCCCAATTAGTTTAATTACGTTTTAGGTGCACCGATGTGCAAATAACCTTAAATATTATTTTTAGAAACTATTAGAATGTCAAATAAACAATGAAAAACCATTTTGAAGTCTTAAATTTGAATTTTTTTTTTTTAGTTTGTGTAGAGTGATTTAACATTCTATTCGTTTATTAACGATGTCTGGTGCACCAATGTGTTATAACCTTAAATATATTTTTAAAAACTCTTAGAATGTAAAATAAACAATGAAAAATCATTTGAAGTCTTAAATTTGAATTTTGATTTTTTGTGGGTTTTGGGTGATTCAACCCCAATTACTTTAATTACGTTTTATGGTGCACCGATGTGCAAATAACCTTAAATATTATTTTTAGAAACTATTAGAATGTCAAATAAACAATGAAAAACCATTTTGAGGTCTTAAATTTGAATTTTTTTTTTTAGTTTGTGTAGAGTGATTTAACATTCTATTCGTTTATTAACGATGTCTGGTGCACCAATGTGCTTATAACCTTAAATATAATTTTTAAAAACAATTAGAATGTAAAATAAACAATGAAAAATCATGTTGAAGTCTTAAATTTGAATTTTGATTTTTTGTGGGTTTTGGGTGATTCAACCCTCAATTAGTTTAATAACATTTTCTGGTGCACCGATGTGCAAATAACCTTAAATATTATTTTTAGAAACTATTAGAATGTAAAATAAACAATGAAAAACCATTTTGAAGTCTTAAATTTGAATTTTTTTTTTTTAGTTTGTGTAGAGTGATTTAACATTCTATTCGTTTATTAACGATGTCCAATGCACCAATGTGCTTATCACCTTAAATATTATTTTTAAAACTCTTAGAATGTAAAATAAACAATGAAAAACCATTTTGAAGTCTTAAATTTGAATTTTGATTTTTTTTTGTGTTTTTGTAGGTGATTTAACATTCTATTAGTTTATTAACGATGTCCATGCACCATGTGCTTATAACCTTAAATAATTTTTAAAAACTTTAGAATGTAAAATAAACAATGAAAAAACATTTGAAGTCTTAAATTTGAATTTTGATTTTTGTGGGTTTTGGGTGATTCAACCTCAATTAGTTTAATAACATTTCTGGTGCACCGATGTGCAATAACCTTAAATATTATTTTTAGAAACTTTAGAATGTCAAATAAACAATGAAAAACCATTTTGAAGTCTTAAATTTGAATTTTTTTTTTAGTTTGTGTAGAGTGATTTAACATTCTATTCGTTTATTAACGATGTCTGGTGCACCGATGTGCTTAATAACCTTAAATATTATTTTTAAAAACAATTAGAATGTAAAATAAACAATGAAAAATCATGTTGAAGTCTTAAATTTGAATTTTGATTTTTTGTGGGTTTTGGGTGATTCAACCCTCAATTAGTTTAATAACATTTTCTGGTGCACCGATGTGCAAATAACCTTAAATATTATTTTTAGAAACTATTAGAATGTCAAATAAACAATGAAAAACCATTTTGAAGTCTTAAATTTGAATTTTTTTTTTTAGTTTGTGTAGAGTGATTTAACATTCTATTCGTTTATTAACGATGTCTGGTGCACCAATGTGCTTAATAACCTTAAATATAATTTTTAAAACAATTAGAATGTAAAATAAACAATGAAAAATCATGTTGAAGTCTTAAATTTGAATTTTGATTTTTTGTGGGTTTGGGTGATTCAACCCTCAATTAGTTTAATAACATTTTATGGTGCACCGATGTGCAAATAACCTTAAATATTATTTTTAGAAACTATTAGAATGTAAAATAAACAATGAAAAACCATTTTGAAGTCTTAAATTTGAATTTTTTTTTTTTAGTTTGTGTAGAGTGATTTAACATTCTATTCGTTTATTAACGATGTCAAGGTGCACCAATGTGCTTATCACCTTAAATATAATTTTAAAAACTCTTAGAATGTAAAATAAACAATGAAAAACCATTTTGAAGTCTTAAATTTGAATTTTGATTTTTTGTGGGTTTGGGTGATTCAACTCCTCAATTAGTTTAATAACATTTTCTGGTGCACCGATGTGCTAATAACCTTAAATATTATTTTTAGAAACTATTAGAATGTCAAATAAACAATGAAAAACCATTTTGAAGTCTTAAATTTGAATTTTTTTTTTTTAGTTTGTGTAGAGTGATTTAACATTCTATTCGTTTATTAACGATGTCTGGTGCACCAATGTGCTTATAACCTTAAATATAATTTTTAAAAACAATTAGAATGTAAAATAAACAATGAAAATCATGTTGAAGTCTTAAATTTGAATTTTGATTTTTTGTGGGTTTTGGGTGATTCAACCCCCAATTACGTTTAATAACGTTTTATGGTGCACCGATGTGCAAATAACCTTAAATATTATTTTTAGAAACTATTAGAATGTCAAATAAACAATGAAAAACCATTTTGAGGTCTTAAATTTGAATTTTTTTTTTTAGTTTGTGTAGAGTGATTTAACATTCTATTCGTTTATTAACGATGTCTGGTGCACCGATGTTTTAATAACCTTAAATATTATTTTTAAAAACAATTAGAATGTAAAATAACAATGAAAATCATGTTGAAAGTCTTAAATTTGAATGTTGATTTTTGTGGGTTTTGGTGATCAATCCTCAAGTAGTTTAAATAACATTTTCTGGTGCACCGATGTGCAAATAACCTTAAATAATTATTTTTGAAAACTATTAGTACATGTGTAAAATAAACAATGAAAAACATTTTGAATCTTAAATTTGAATTTTTTTTTTTTTGTAGAGTTGTTATTTAACACTCTATTCGTTTATTAACGATGTCGGTACCGATGTGCTTATAACCTTAAATATATTTTTAAAAACTCTTAGAATGTAAAATAAACAATGAAAAACCATTTGAAGTCTTAAATTTGAATTTGATTTTTTGTGGGTTTTGGGTGATTCAACCCTCAATTAGTTTAATAACATTTTCTGGTGCACCGATGTGCAAAAACCTTAAATATTATTTAGAAA